>NW_025110301.1:0-65481 GCF_011392965.1 Frieseomelitta varia | reverse complement strand
AAAAAAATAGAAAAAAAAAAAAAAAAAAAAAATGTGAAAAAGACATCTGTATAAATCCAGAGAATTATTAATATATACAACTCCGCGGAGCGTTTCCCGTGACGTTCGTTCAAAGTCAGTAAAATATTCGATCGTTTTGGAGTACGGTGTCCTGCGTTTCGGCGACGGATTTGCAGTGTTTTTTTTTTTTTTTTTTTTTTTTCATCAGGAATTTCACTGGCGCACCGCGTATGCCTTTCGCGGTCTTTTGGAAAATAAATGACGTCGGCTTTCGCGCCGGGAGTGCGCGTATGGGCGTGTACAGACCCAGGCGGGGTGATCGATAAATTCATTTATTTTCAAACACGATTTCGCGAGCCACTCAACGGTCTCGTATCGAATTAAATACTCGTCTGGCCTGGACAAATATCCAGACAACATCTGCGAGCAATTTCGCCGTGAAATATTCCGGCTGGCGTGTTTGTTATTATTATTCCGTCGTATTATACCGCGTATCATTGTGCCAGAAAGAGAAATATCCCTCTCTCTCTCTCTCTTTGTTTCGCGATAAATTTCATCTCGCCGGATGATTAAGAGTAATTATCTATCGGTTTCTATCGGTTAAGTGGGTGGTTGTAAACGCGTTGTAATAAGTTTCGAACGGTCACGAATTCTCCGCGATAGAGAGGAGAAATACTCGAGGATTTCGTGACGCCGGCCAATAAAGTCAGCGGCCGCTAATTTTTAGGACCCCTCGGAACGTACGCAGGGGCCGATGTTTGTAGGCCGATCGATCGATCGATCGATCGATCGAGAAAGAAGGGTCGTTCGTTCGTTCGTTCGTTCGTTCGTGCGCGAAACCACCTACGGCGAAGGAAATACGGCTTTCAGATCTTCGGCCGCGTTTAGATTCCAATCTAATAAATACTTCCCCGTTTCGACGAAGGGGCTCTCACCCCCGAGGTGAGTAAACGTACCCGTGAGAACGTTGTTCTTTTTCTCGCCCCGTCACCTGCGTCGATCGTTACGCAGGATTCCATAATGGAGAGTTGTTGCGATCGATGTTCGCCTTGTGGTGCTACCCCCCACCCTTTCTCTCTCTCTCTCTCTCTCTCTCTCTCTCTCTCTCTCTCTCTCGTACGAATCATGGATTTGGGTGCCTGTGGATATGCACGTCGTTTCGCGTCGCTTATCTGTTTCTTGACTCGTCTGAAGTTGCGATTATTAAGCGAGAATATCCTCGAGCTTTGACTCTGTTGATACAACATTTTCCTCTCTCGATTGGAAACTTCTTTATCGAAAGTTCTCGTGGAAATTCCTTCAAAGATCAACGATCCGAGTGACGAGTTTGTTCGCGGGTTAATTTCAATTTTTCCACCGTGACGATGCTATCCTCTATTCGAAGCGTCCGAAGTACTCGCCGTGTTATACGTTGACGCGAGCGACAGTGTGCAGGAACGTCGGATCGACGAAGGTGGCGGAGAGGCAGGAGGGAGGAGAGAGGAGGCACGATACGGAGATAAAAATCCAATTTAATCCCCGTAATCTTTACGGCGGCGGATTTAACCCTGTTTGCCACGGTGGCGGGGGTGAAGCTCGTGCGAAAGAATAGTAATTTTAATGGCGCGCCTAATGACACCGGGCCGGCTCGAGATTTACGGCCAATCGGCGAATTGCGGGTGCAATCGCTCCATTAGGAAACCGGTGGAACGGCTGGAACCGGTAAAGGATCGATGGCAATCGCGACGGGTCATTATATCGTGTGTCTAGGTATTACATAAGCGACGACCTTCTCTATCCGCTTCCCTTCCGTTTTACTTTATTATTCTCCGTCGTCGTCGTTGGCCTGACGTATCGCCGCACGGCACACCCACGACGCCCATAATTCACTGCGAAAACCCATGCAACCCGTTCCTTCGTTTTCCTCGGCCATTGGCCACTGTATGCACACACATACGCGACAGCGCGAGCTGTTTTGCAACGCTCGCTGTCCCTCGCCGTGTCTGTCACTACCGTGCACTTATCGCGTTCTAGAGTGTATACACGATATAATTCTAGCGTCCAGCGATTCCACCAGAGATCCCTGCGAGCGCGCACCGGCCGAGAGATATCGTCACGTTTTTACCTTTTTTCCGCGGGCAGTCACGGTGCACACACACGTGTGCAACTTATCGTTTCGTCGCGGCCTTTGCGATACGCGCGCTGTCGTATGTCGTAGACCCGCGGCTCGCCAGACCTCGATTCCTCGGTGTAAATAAATATGTACACTCCGAATTTAACTCGGTCGCGTGGAAAAGCAAAAACCGTAAATCCAAATTCGCCGGTGATGTTCAATTAATATTTTTGACGATATATTTTAATATTCTTCTGCGACGTTATTTTTTTCTGTGCCAAATTTTTCAATGGTCAACCCTCTTGTAACACGCTGCAAAAATTATACGACAGCCTTCCTATATCATATTGATCTGATAACACGGTTTAGGTTAGTTTCCATATAGCATGATAAGCAGAACCCCTTGGCATACGAATTAAATGAAATTCGATGTAACCAAAGATGAATGTAAAATGTGACATTTGTGTAAACTTAACGAAGATAGTTTTTACACTCTTGCCATGTCAGGCATGTGGCAAATATTTTTTTTATAGCCTTATATACACGTATTAATTAATGTGCGAACGTTTCAGAAACGTCATTGTATGTCAAAGGTTTAACACTAGAACCATTGGAGATTAAAACGGAGATGTTAAAGTAAAAAGAAAAATAAAAAAATAAGAAGCTTTGCAATATACTGAAGTACACAAGCTTTTATTTATACGTTTTGCGAAAAATCATTTAAATCTCTAAATATATACTGTTTTACATCTATCAAAAAAAAAAAAAAAAAAAAAAAAACCCCACCAAAAAAACAAAAAAAAAAAATTATAAATTGGTCATTTTGACCATTTTGATCGTTCTAGTGTTAATAAACTTGGACAACTTGGTTCATGTAGCATTTTTTCAATCGCACTGTATTCCAAGCTTCGCTACAATACAATATCTTCCATTAATAAATACTCGGTGTATGTTGTATCAATAAATAATAAACTGTATTTTATTTTCAGAAACAAGAATGCAGACATCATTAGTGCAATCTCGAGATATACGTCAGAGATGTTCGACTGGGTGAGGCCCGTTCCTTTTTTTCTACGCGCGATTTTCAAAGGAGAAGAGGAATATTCACGGAATATGCACGATACGTAAAGGTGAGCAGCGAGTCGCATTTTCGGTTTACTTCGGCAGAAGGGGTTCCCCGGTTCCTCCATTCTCACGACGATGCTATCTGACCGTACAACTGCGAAGCAGCCTGTGTGTTAGCTACCTGGCGCATTATGCCACCCCATATAGGCCCCCGCTTGTTCTCCTCTCATTAACGCCACGATGAATCTATTCATCGACACCATCGTTCACAGCCGGAACACGCACGAAAATGAAAAATGAACGGGGATTAACGCGTCGTTGACTGATCCTGGCCCTATCTCCCGTTATATCGGGTTTCTCGCGATTTAGGCTTTTTTTTTTTTTTTCTTTTCTACGATGGTGTTCTGAAGATTGGTTGGATGAGTGTCAAAGTCGGGAGATTAATGGTTAACCCTTTTGAACCTACGTATACCTACTGCGTGTACCTCAGTCGAGGTACATGTGTACATTTATGTTAGGAGAAGTTGGAATAAATTCAACGCAATCGATCTCTTTGCTTCCACGAGTTGTATATTCTTTTGCACAATATTCTTCTGAAAGTGTTGGAATTTATTAATTTGGGGCAGTGGAATGTTAGTTCTCCAGGGTTTTACTTTTAATATCGTTTGAATTGAATATCTGATTTTACAGACACGTGTTTAGTGTTCACTAGCTTCATTCTTTCTAGAACTTTCTTTCGTTGTACATACCGTATAATATATACAAAGTAAGTCACACCTACATACGTATACAACTCTCACACTTTGACACGCTGAACATGTACGCGTATATGCGTCGGCAGTTACACTATAACAGAAACAATATTGTATATTTTTTTACTCAACTTTTTCCTCTAGTTTGTGGACGAGCTGTCTTACTTTACATCGGAATCTTCAGTTTAATCGAAAAAAGAAACAAAGTTAAGTATCTCGAATGTCTAGTAATCCAGCGTAAATTTCAACCCCAATGCTGAATGTTGTGACGGTTAAAAGTCGTCTTGAAAAAAACACAAGCACAATTACTGCCACCGTAGTAGCGTTTAAAGGTCATTTCGACCAGTTCTCGAAACTCAATCATCGAAATCACACCGACCGAGGGAAAAAAAAACGAGACTAGGGGAGTCTGACAGGACGAGGCAGAGGAGAGGACTGCGGAATCGACATTAGTCGTTAATGAGAGAACGGTGGTTACTGGCCACACCATCGTGTCACGCCATCGGGGCAGTCGGCGAGACCCCATCGTGAGAGCATCTCCGTACCGAAACACCGTGGTAGACTATTCACGCTATATTGGTGGAGGAACGGGGGGGCCCACATTATCGCGGGGGGAGGACACGTGGCTACTTTATAGCGAAGCGACGACCGAGGGGGCGCCGAACGTGCACAAGGGAGCGCTCATCTTTTGACCGGACGCTCGTCCATCGTCACTCCGCGAGCTAATGGACCAAAGTTTACCCGCTCCGCGGAAACTGAACCGCGAAACATATTCACGTGCGCCGAAAATACGTATTGTTTTTAGTGCGTACAATGTCCTTTCTTTCCGTTTTTTCCTTCTCTCTGTTTCTGTTTTTTTTTTTTTTTTTCATTCGGGTTCGGTCAACACGCAGTCAGAAGCATTACAAAACTCAATTTCCGGACGCTGGCACGATTTTTCGTCGAGGGTGGAAGGGAGTAGAAAGGCACGACCCGCCTGGGTCGGTCAATGCGCGTATTTCGGGCTTGACATCAATCGACCGCGAGCAGCAGGGGGAAAACCTTTGGTGTCGCGCGGACGGAAGCCCGTGCAATTAATATTCGCCAATCCAGCGGACCACCCTTCAACGGGAAATCGATAGCGTCCCGGAGTCTGCTCGAGTACCCGAGAGTCTTCTTGCTTCAATGTTTCTGTTGCGGTCGCTGACTGTGGCCGACGACGAGAATGAAACTTTAGAAATTCATCGCCGATTCGAAATCACATCTCTCTGTTTCATTGAATATAATTTTCTTGGGTGGTCGACCGCTGGTCTAACTTTTTCTCTAGCGCGGCCAAGTTAATAATTTGCATTTCGATTGTCCTCTGTAAGGGAGACATCTTTACTTAAATTTGGTAACAGGTGAAATTATAAACTTGATAGTTACAGTGGACCTAGGTATGGCATTGTGTGATGTAGGTAAGTACAAATTTTCATTATCATTGATAACAATTCGGGATAATTCGTGTAATGTTAATTAAAATTCTCACTGCTTCTTACGAAATTTTTCAGAAAATTGAAATTATGTATCCATTAACATTAACTTCTATATACTTGGTGATTGCTTCGAAACGAAGTCACGTACTAGAGAAACGTAATCAACGAAATTTCATGCCAAATACCATTTAAACAGGTTGTTTGATTGTTTCCAATGCTATATCGTTTCGTTTCAAGTGAAGTTACTTTACTCGTTATTTCAATGTTGAACAACAAAAACAGAGGGCTCGTCGAGACGAGACGAGAAACGCAATTTTAATATTCAGCATTTATCAGGTAATAAGATCGTCAAAATAAGTTTGTGCGACCAGTGTTGAAACGAACATCGTATCTGTTGAGAGATTTTTTTGAGATTTGTATTTTGAAAAACGCACAAATCGTAGTGGAACATGCATAGAACGTATGGATTCCCGTGTGAAACGAACAATTACACAGGAATCCCGTGATCGAAGTCTGAGTTTGTTTTCCACGCGTGTATTTGCACACCTCCAGTTTGCACGCGCGTGAAGCAGCGCACGTTGGCGAACGATCGGGAAGGGGTGAAGTGGCGAGCGGAGAGGATTTTTCTACGGCGTTCGGTGGCTGGGGAAAAAACAAAAAAAAAAAAAAAAAAAAGGGAGCTATATCCGATAAGCATCGCGGGCCTCCCGGTTTCGTTTCGCTCGTTTATCACCATTTTATCGCCGCGCGTGATTACCTGGCCGTACTCGACGTTAATTTACATTTCCTTCGGCTTTGTGCGTTGCTTCTGTTCGTTCACGATTAGCGAAGAGGAGGAGAAAAATTGACACGGTGTCCCCTGGACGCCAGTAAACTCGATACTCGAGGAGATGCAACCGGTCCCCGCGTGTGCCCTCCTCTTGTTTTACGATTTGCCGAAGCGAGGAAGAGAGAAGAACTGCTCGAAACGCTCAGTCATGGGGTTTTATCGCCTCGCCACGTCTAACGTAACCAGTCGGAGGATTTCGAGCGGCTGGCCCGTCGTAATTAAAATTTTAAAGCCGACGATGATTCTTCCAGCCTCTTCGTGTCCTATCGTCGCGCGCGGGGCTCGCGTTAATGACCTCCGACCCCGGAACGTTTTACAAAACGACTTTGCTTCCACTCGGCTTTTATTTGCATACGTGTAAACAGACACGCGGGTTTCTTCGACGCACGAACGTTTACGAAGTGTAAATTAACGCAACGCGGCACTAATTTACGTAGCCCGTCCCCTACCACCTTCCTTCTTCCTCTCGTTTCACCGGATCCGGGAGGATCGTAAATGGAAATCAATGCGCAATAGTTATAATCGCGAGAGCGTTGGCTTTATATGTGTGAATGTATGATATGTACATGTGTGTTGTGTCTGGTGTGTTGTCCTTTGTTTTGAAGAGGAGTCAGTCGTAGAGAAGATACCGCACTGTGATTACAAAGAGAGAGTGTGAGAGATCGAGAAATCAAGAGTATCAGCGTTATGAACTAACTTGCATTTGCTCAAGTATATATTTTAGTATATTATTATACTAATATACTAAAATATATAGTATGTATTTAGTATATTATTAATATACTAAGTATATACTAAGTATACTAATATAGTTATACTAATTATATACTAAGTATACTAAGTATATAGTATGTATTTAGTATATTATTTCATTATTTAGTATATATTTAGTATATATTTAGTATATTATTTCATTATTTAGTATATATTTAGTATATATTTAGTATATTATTTCATTATTTAGTATATATTTAGTATATATTTAGTATATTATTTCATTATTTAGTATATATTTAGTATATATTTAGTATATTATTTCATTATTTAGTATATATTTAGTATATATTTAGTATATTATTTCAAGTATATATTTAGTATATTATTTCATTCTATGATCCGCTCACATATACAACGCCGTATGAAAGCAAAAGTCGCACGACACGTCGGACTCGAAACCAAGCCGAGACAGTAGGCGCTCGACGAACGCGAAACGGATTTTCTTCGTTCCGATTTGTCGCGGCTCCGAAGTCGTCGGTGAATCACGCGAAACGGATTCTCGGTGCGATCGACCAATCGCATTATCGGCGCGAGAACGTCGTTTTAAGGGAATCGTCGACGATTTGCTCTCGGTGTCTGGGAAACGCACGTGCGTGCGCGATTCGCCGTCCCGTCGTTCCGTTCGACTGCTTGAAAAATGCCTCGAGACGCGTCGCCCGTTGTTCTTGGCCGTCTCGTCGACGTGAAAAATCGACGCGCGAACGATCCGACGTCTCGCGATTTGTCAAATTCCCTTCTTCTCCCGTGATCCCGGACACAACAACAACCGAAACGACTGTCCATCGGGAGTGGCTTTCTTTCTTTTTTCCAACTGGATATATATATATATATATATATATGTGTGTGTGTGTGTATATATATCGGTATCGTGCGTGAAACACGCGTGGAGCTGGCCTACCGCGCGCGGACAGAAGAAGAAAGAGGGACGGCGTTGCGCAACGTCGGGGTTTTAGGTTTCAAAATGATTGGGGTGAAATTGGGGTAAGCCGATACCGTCTGGCTACCCTCGATGTGATTTCCTTCAAGGGCGATACACGCGTACCTACCGGTCAATTTAGAGGCCGTCTGTCACTCGTGGAAGAAAAGATCCTGAAAACTCGCGTTCTCCCAGACTTTTCATCCTCTTTTTCTCTCTCTCTCTCTCTCTCTTTTTTACTCTTTCCCTCGTAATGATTCCGCGTCACGAGAGACGCTTCTTCTCTCGCCCTGTCTGTCTTTTCTCCGTCTCGGGTTTCGATCTTCGGTCGGGTGCCGATCTTTTGTGCGAGCTTTCATGGCCTTCCTCGACTCTATAGAGTTTCTAAATTATGTTGTGTATGGAGAATATGTGGCAGTTCGTCAGGGACGAGTAGCTGACGATCAATCACCGTTCTCGGGATAGACTTTCGATCGTGTGGACGATTGAATTCCTTTTAAAGTCGCTTTTTATTTTATTATGAAAACGGATGACGTAAATTCTTCAACGTCTTTGTCTCCATTGACGAAGAAACGTAATAGCGTCTAATTTTCAAGCATTTGTCACAAATAGAGGAAACACAAATTTCCAATTTCTAAACTGTAAATTAGTATCGCCGACGTAATTGTTCGATTCGTCAATCAAACATCGTGGAACTATCAACACATTGACTGCCATGATCACTCGCTACTAACTTTACGATATTTATCTTATTTAAATCAATTTTTAAAATTTTGCCGTAAGAAATGAATTGAGTCGTAATTCTCGAAGTATTCATAGCGGTAATTTCAGCAAAATTGTCTAACAAGAATGACGAATAAACACACTGTTGACAAGAATATGATTTTATTTCGTCATATTTAATATTTTTATAATATTAATGGAAATTATACTGTGGCCCCCCTGAGCGCACCATATATTACAAAAAAGTGCGTGGCGGTCAACGTGTTAACAACGCGCGAAGCTTCTAAATCTTTTCCCAGATCCAACCGATACGTCCAACAATGCATCTCGAATACAATGCACCTAACTGATACACGACACGTATCCTTTTAACGTCGAAGTTTCACCTGGGAACGAATCGCTCGCTCCGCGTCTGCCGCTCTGTCCGCCAACATCCAGGTTTTCTATTTCAAGGAAATGAAGATTGACAGGGTCCACGTGGCCGGCGGCTCGTCATCTCGCGGTGATTTCCACGTCTCGTGCGTTTGCGCCCCCATATTGTGCGTCGACCGGGCAACAACCCTCGCCGGGGGGAACCCCTTTGATGACTGGTCATCTCCGCAAATTGACGAGCATCAATTAACCGTGGTCAGTTGCGGTCTCGGTCTAAGACACGGCGACAGGACTCGTCTCACGGTACTTAGGATTGTTCGCCGGAGTGGCTTATCGTGGCCGATTGCCCTTGTTCAGCTCATCGTTGGCAAACACCGGTCGACCCGGCCGCCGCCATGCATTGTTGACCCGTCATTCGAGGTTCGTCTTGCCGAACCTGTGGGAACTGACCGGTGGTCAGTCCCGGTGTCTCTTGATCACGGGAGTGACGAGCGTGTTAAACGGCGTCACTCCCGCCGTTCATTCGCCGCGTCTCGGATCTTTCGCTCGTCAACCGCGATAAGACACACGTTGTCGAAAGGGTGTTGTGCGCTTTCATTGGCCCGGCACGTTGGACTTTACGCTCGTCAAACAGCGTGTTAACGGCGCGATGACCGCTGGTCAACAATAAAGCTGCTGCTTCCACGCGTTTACGCGCGTTTCTCTCGGGCTGTTTTGTATCGATCTCGTCGACGAGAACGACCGGGAGCGGGAGAGGTATCTGTGGAAATTGGGGAACAGACCGATGAAACGAAATACTTTGGCTACTATTGGTCAACATCTTGCAGCTGTCACTTTCGTTGTCCTTTGTACTTTGACGTGCATCAAACTTACGCGAGATGGACAAGCTTAATTGAATTTCGTGCTTTTATGAAACTGTTCTTTCACTCGACTTTGGGACACTTGTCAATTTTCAATACTCTCCGTGTTGAAAATATCGAAATGCGCATCTTGCGTCGAAATTTTGTCGATTCGTTATCTATAATTTAAAAGGGCTCGCGTCTTGCGATTTATTTTTATTTCTCAATTGCGTTGAATTAATGAAAATTCTTCTATTTCTCATCGTAAAATACAATTAAAAACAGACAATCTTTAGACACATGTACAAGATTCTTTCAGATTAATGAAAATTCTTCTATTTCGTCACTTATACTACATAAAACATACCATAGAGAATATTTATATTGATATAACGTAAAAAGAAGGTTGAAATATTGTTACTTTCGAATCAGCCTGTAGCCTGCCCTATTTGATTTGGAGGACAGATATAATAACAACGGTAGTAGCGCGGAATGTCTCGTCGAAACGAGAGGGGACCGTTGATTCGGAATAAATGCGCGCGGATTCGGCGCGGGATGAAGGCGAAACTCAATTTCTTGGTATCTGAATACCAGGCAATTACGCGTGACGCGCCGCCAAGGGTGGTGTATACGCCACATATGTATATATCTGTCATTTTCTCCGCGGCCGAATTTGAATGTCATCTTCGTATCCCCATTCGTCCTTTTCAATTTATTTCCCTGGCCCTGCTGGATGGATGCCTCTATCGACGAGCCACCGGGAGTGATTTGCATTTTTCGGAAAAAAAAAGAAAGAAAGAAAGAAGGAGAAGAAACGTACGACACATATCGCGCGCGAGCGACCGATTTTGCAAGTCAGATGGGAGAGAGATATCGCGCGAACGGTGTCGTGATAAATCGTTCCCTGCTTCAATCGTTCGAGCGTTAGATCGTGCGACGTTTTCATAATGGCCACGTGAAAATGGAGACGTGACTCTATCGCCGCTCATTCTCCGATGGGATTCTGCCCAACCCCCATCGTTTGAAACTTCATTTCCAACAACCTGCTGGTGGTATCCGACTGCTGTTTTCACTCGAAGTAACAATCTCTTTGGAAAGCGACGTTCTAGATAAGATTAAACGCTTTGCAGAACTTGCGTTCTACTCGTTTCTTGCGGATAATTTTCATTGAATATTCATTGGATTCACTGTAATGCTCTCGCGATTAGATTTTTGAGAACGTGTCTGGTCGCCAAAAATAATTCTTTGACGAAACGGAACATTGCAATTAAAGACTATTATTTCTTGTCTCAGCTTCTTCCCGCCGTGTTTTGTAATATATAAATTGAAACTTCTTATTGTTGTATTTTACACTCGACAAAAGTCGATATTCGTTTCAATTTATCATTGACAGAAATTCACGATAAAATACCTCTCAATTCATAGTTCTTTAACGAATATTTTCTCAGTTTATAGTTGTTCAACGAACTAACAATCCATACGTTCTTTGATACATATTTGCCAAATCCTTCATATTTCTATTTAATCGCTGCGTTTTACACTCGCCCCGAAAAGTCGATACTCGTTCCTTAGACATTCACCTTGAAGGCAGAGATACATTCACGATGACAACAAACCATTTTCACAGTCCCGTCAAACTCGTTATGGAATACGTCAATTAACAAAAGCTCCGCGAATTTTCCAAATGGCCAGGCGTAATCTACTTATTCGCGAGTTTCTCGCTGTTCGTATGGCAGCGAACGGCGAGCGGAAACTAGGAAGCATCTCGCGAGAGAAGACCCACGGTTCGAAATGGGTACTTACCTCGCTCCTACGATTTCCACCTAACGAGCATTTAATCTCGTAGGCAGAAACTGGAGGATGATGAAGTATTAACGTAGAGAAGCGGGGCATTAATGCGTCCGTCCGCAGTGGACAAAGTCACGAATAAGTGTACCGTGCCGGCCATACGTACGGCCATCGCGTACACATAATATTTGCATGGGAAATTAAATGTCTGTTTGCGAACGGAGGAATGCCGGTTCGTTGAAAAGATCGAACGTAGCGGCGTAGCCGTAGGCACGGTGGCCGCCCGCTACCATATTCAGAGAGAGGATATCGTACGTGGACTCGCATCGCTGGCAAACGACGACCTGATAAAGTATTCTCTGTGATCCGTTCGACGTTCAACCACGTCGATGTGTTCCCCACATGTCTGCCGTTCGATCGTGTCCCCCGAAATTTTCGTCTCTCTCTCTCTCTCTCTCTCTCTTCGCTCGCATTCGACTCGACACCGGTATACGTGCGACGATTTCCAAACGATCGTTTCGATTAAAACGATAAAAATGAACGGACAGAACGGCTGACTATTTGGAAATATTCGAATAATTATATTATATTTGTTACGTGTGTGTTTTAACCCCTTGCGCTGGAATGACGCACGTCGAGAATTTTTTTTCTCCAAAAAATTGCAATATTTTCTCAGTGTTAAATATATTTCAGTGTAACACAGGCGAAACGAATAATAAATTTATTACATCTCAATGATTTTTATCCAGCGATATCGATACCGACGATTTCGAAATGAAAGCGACGAATTATTGTATACCGTTGTGGTCACTCGTTATGGTCCGCAATCAGTTGCCAACGTGGTTAAAGTTTCATTTTGTATCGAGACACTACCACTCTCACGATTATGATTATTACAGCGTTCAAATGCTCTCGCGAGCAGCTGCAATGTGGATTCTTTTGATTATTAACATCAAGTGTGAAAATTGCGGTTATTGCAAATAATAATACAATACGCGTGGGTGCACGTTGTCCATTGACAACTCAATGACTTTGAAACTCATTTACGTCGGATATCTTGACAAATTTGAAGATCGAACGCAAGGAAATTGTTTTTTTCTTGCCAGCTTGCATTGCCAGTCTCTTTTTACCAGAGACCATGTTCTAATTTTCCACGATCGAAATTCTACAGGTACAAGTCATATATACGTGGCAGAATTTTTTTTTCTTTTTTTTTTATTAAAGAACATTTCCCTCTTGCTACAGTCAGTCAAAGTTCGGCCAATTTAATTAAAGCCAACTGACGATTTTATTAAAATCGAGGGGAACATCGGTGTTCTAATTTGATGACCAGAGACGATGGAAGAGTTAATCTTCGAAACCCTCTGACAAATGGTACCTGAGAATGACACGCTGGAATGAGATTCTTGCGCCAGCAAGCGAATCGCGAGCGCAGTTTCTCATTATCGCAATTAAGAATGTCGCAATCCGTGGGTTGGGGGGAGAGAAAAGGTTTTCGTCAAAAGCGCGTCGCCGGTCGAGACATCGAATATTTCGTCTGAAACGGTATCTCTCCCTGGAGGAGACCGTCTTTCCGACGACGTCTGACGTTTTCGCAGGTATATAATGTTTCTAAGGCGGTCCAGCTCTCTCTCTCTCTCTCTCTCTCTCTCTCTTTCTCCTCGTTCTTTGACGAGAGAACAGCAAGCAGCGTTCCATTGAGGGTGCCCCTTTGATCTCCAGTCAAGCTTTATTGAACGTCGGGGCGCGATTGGCGAATCTCAATCATATTCTATTTCGTCGAGATTAAGGGAAATTTGCAATTATACGGATTACGAGGACGCTCCTTGCCAAGGAATATTCAATCACGTCGTAATTTTCTGGTTTTCCGTCGTCTGAAAGACGTCGTGCTTCTTTCATTCTTTCGCTTTACTTTTGAATCTTTCCCGCAAACCGGATTGACAATTTTTTACGTTACATTGCGCTGCGTTACGTGTGTAGATGTAGATACAGTACAGATCAAAAGTTGGATTGTGTGTATGTGGAATATTTGTATATAGGCCCTTTTAATATCAATAGTGATTTATTTGCTCAGGGTATTTTAGTATACTGTATTTTAGGAAATGAACATGTTTCTTGTTGTACAGAAGCGAATGCGATAAAAGAGGTGGATACTATATATTGATATATAATGGCACGAACTGTGCGTGTTATACGAAACATTTTCAAATTTCACTAACTTATAATATTATTATAGATTTGATTACCAATTGATTTACAATTTATTGGTAAAACTTGAAACGGAGGAATTGCAAGATATTTTATACAGGCGTGATTTCATAAACATCAAAGTGCTTGAACAGTCATTATCAATTACGTTAACAATTTTCTACGATGTATATATTTTGTGTATGATGTGTATATTTTTCTACGATTTTCTATATTATTTTTATTCTACGATAGTCTATATTATTCTATAATATATTTTCTATATATTTTTCTACACAATTTTCTACGATGTGTATATTTTATGATAATTTGATCATCGAAGTCTATGTAACAATAATATGTGGCAAGCCTAATTCTAATTCTTTCAGTTTTCATTTTCGGGACAAATTAATTTCTTCGTAAAATTCTTTGCCCATTAGGTTTAAAATATGGTTTGATACTTGGAATTTAATATTCTTCCGATTTATGATGAAAAAAATATATGATCCAATTAAAAAACAAAAAAAATGCAAATAGCCTCGAAAATTTGATTCACGAAATATTAATACGCCATATCTTGCCTACCTTAAAACCATACAACTTTTGTATTGCACAATTTTTCATTGGATGCATAATTTAAAAGTTACTTCAGGTATGCAAGTTACGTGAATCAGCCTGTATATACATGTATGGTATAATGGTCTAATTTTTTACATAAACGAATGACTGGTCCCAAATATTATACCAACAGAATCACGACGATCTTTATTGGCCTATTTTCGTGAACCGCTGCACTGTGTAGACATTCTCTCTTGTGAGACTTCAATACTCTTTTCACTACTACTTTCCACCTTCTCATCGATTCTCCTGTTCATCCGCGAGTCACGTATTCCCCTTCAACTGAAATTTTTCTCTCGTAACTCGCGCGAACACACTCGAGCTTCTTCCTCCCTCCGCTATTCCAGGCGTCGTCAAATCGTTTTCTTTGTCTCTCTTTCTCTCTCTCTTTGACTGCGCGTTAAGCGGCGAGTTTACGCTGATCGCTGCTGAGATCATCGCGGTGTATCGGTAGCCTCTCTTTCTCTCTGAGGCTACGCGAGGAGAAGACAAACCGAGTTGACCGGAACGAAAAGCGAAATTAAAGAGCCGGGTTAACGACGTCGTAGCTCACCGCGTCGCGCGGTATCTCGTCCGCGGTGTTCGGTTTTCCAGCGCGCGTAACAGCGTCGTAAAGACTCGTCCGGGCGGGTTCCGCCGTTTCCGTGACTCGGCTCCGTTCGCGTTTCAAGGCGGCTGCATAAACATCGTGGAAAAAGTGTCGCGTCAAAGAGGAGATCGACCTCTCTCCCCGTTGGAACACATCGTGGCTCGCTAGATGTGTATGTACGGTGACGCGAGGAATGCGCTCGCGATTCACGCGCGAATGATTCCGCCCTCTTCGACCGGACGAAAGGGCTGCCGCTAGGTGACACCGGGCGTCGTCATTACGACTAGTCGAGGCTCGCTCGCTATTTACCCCTGTAGTTAAAGCCATCCCATAAAGATTCAGATAGCGCTGGAAAGACCGTGTATCCCTCGTCGTGCCTAACAGTGGTTCGATGTAAACTGCGTCGCGAGAGGTTACATCGCAGCGAGGGGAAAAAAGAGAGATTCTCTCCACGGTACGCTCGCGTACGAGGAGGTGTTCTTTTTTCAGTGGACATCATGTTTCGTGATCACGTATACAGAATATAGAAAATAGACGCGAGACAAGGAATACTGGATAGAGAAGAAGAAGCGTGTTCGACTTCAATGTCGATTTGATCCGTTCCAAATTTTTTTTTTATTGATTCGTCTTCGACTCTCGAGAAATGAACGATTTATTTATATTTATTTCTTTCAGGTGTTGCAAGAGAATGACAATTTAAAAATTTACTGTTTCCTTCGTTTCCAAATTGATACGATTTTCAAGAAACAAACGACTCGCTTCTAATAAATAAATAATAAATAATAAATTCGTTTATTCCAAGATGATGTGAATTTCGAGGTACATTTACAAAACCATGTTGTTTACAATGTCACCTTTTGCTTGTCCGTTGATTTTCAACTTATGAATCGATCTGGCGAACATCTTAAAGTTTCCAGACTTGAATCTCATCTTCGTTTCGTTCAGCTCGTTATTGTTAATCGCAAACAGGAGATTGATTCCGGGGAACACAAAGCAAAGAAAGTCGAAAGATGATTTCGCGCGTATTCTTTCTCAAAGATTTCTCTCGATACCTGTTTCTTTAAAATTCACCGCCGAACAGTGAAATCGCCATCTTTTCTTTGCTTCGTTTCTCAAGGACGAGAGACGAGTAGATAGCGAAACGGTTGGCACGCAAGAGTTCCAGAACGTTTCGGTAAAAATTCAGGTAAGGGGACGCGAATTTTCGGCCGCTGGTCGACGCGCGTGTCGGTTTTCCACGATTAATTACCGAGGCGGTGAGCGCCGTAAGAGCGCCGACAGGTTGTCGACGTGGCGGAACGCGGCGGAGTAAACCGGTGTCATCCCCCGCGGCCTTTCGTCCTCTCTGACATTCTGTGGATGTCGGAATTTCCGCGACATCATTTTTAATCACGCGAGCATTTTAGCGACGCGCTGTTCCCGGACGCGCTTTAATATAGCAGCAATGCGGTTATGCATAGTGATGAGGAGGAGTCGGGGCATGGTGTAGTAGGAGGATGAGGGAGGGTAGAGAGGAGGCGGCGGTTGCCGGGTGGTAAGCGCGCGAAATGCTTCGACTAAAAACTCCATCTGTAGGCAAATTGTTTAATTACTTACGATATTGCGGGGGTGCCGGCGCTGGCGAAATTCGACGAAGCACGGAAACACCTCGGGAAAAAGAGGCGAAACGAGCCCACCCCGGGGTGGGATGGGTGGAAACGAGAGGAGACGGTCGGCGGCCCTCCCTCGGAGGGAAAACGGCGACGCTCGAAACGCTGGTGGTGGCTAAACCGATTTTAATCTATGTGGCCAGCGAGCTTGAATTCGTTAATTTCCACGAGTCCCCGGTCTCGTTAAAGGAATTTAATTGCGGCAAGTGCGATTGATTAAACCCCTTCGGGGACGATTCGATGGAGATTGACGGAAAGGAGCGAGAGATCCGTTTCCTCCGGTTACTCTTCTGAAAGTCCGTCAGTGAAGACGTCGAGCGATTTTCCTCGTTAAACGAAAAGACGCGCGGGCCGGGAGTGCACGGGCTGGGAAAACGAATTAAATTCCGTGCCCGGGCGGCGGATGCTCGCGGTGGAACAAAGCGGCATTATATTTTCCCGCGGTTTTAAGCGCAATTTCACCTTTTTTCTTTCTTTCTTTTTTTTTTTTTTTTTTTTTTTTTTTTACGACGCTTCATTTTATACTTCATTCCCTTTGTACTTCGTGGCTTGCGCAAATTGAAGTGCTGTCCGACGCATAACCGCTTCAACATTATTGCAATTTTCTTTGCCCGGTGCCCGCTACAAAACCGGCCACGAAACAAAACTGCCAGGCTGCCGCTTTTGTAAAAGGGAGTCATGTTGTAATGCGTTTACCTGCTGCCGATATGCACGCGCACGCGAATGTAAACGCGAACGACGCGTTTTCACTTTGCATCGCCGGTTTAATGGAGAAGCATCGAATTTCCCCTCCCCTCCCCTCCCCGGTGTAAACAGCCCCGGTTTTTCCATGGGAAAAAATATTCCATGCATCCGTGAGAGACTTTAATACGGCAGAGTGATTGCGATACTCGATCGTTCTCTGACAATAACCAGCCTGTGTCTCTCGTTTCTCCCCTCCTGTCTTCGCGTCGGTCGTCCGCTCGACGACAGAATTGAATAAAATTTGGTCGGAAACAACTGACGAGAGGTATTTCATGCCGTTAGAGAAAGGATCGGCTGCTCGTAAAAATTGCTCCGCTACCGGAATGCATCGCCGTCCATGGTGACCATGCGCCGTCAAAACTACCGTAATAAAAATCGCCGACCGTGTATAAATCGAAGGAACGATTCATCCGGCACGACGAAACGTCAACACAGTGTGCCTCATTTATATCGACATCGAGACCATCTCGAACTCGTCTCGAAACGACGCTCGAGGCGGTTAATGGACCTCGACGCAGCTGTATCACCTGCTGCGAGCGAAAATCTACATTTCGAAGGGTCTTCCTCCGAAAACTCCACCTCTCGTGGAAACATCGTCGATCAACGATCAACGAACGTTACATCGGCGTGTACGAAGCTGGACCTTTGCTCGAGGGCAAAGTCCATCGTTAATTAGTACTCGGACATACTATTTACTACTTTCGTGCTAACAACGGTTTGGTAAAGTTGGTTTATACATTCGAGCGTCGTACGATTCTAAGGTTTGGGTCTACGACATCCAAGTTGTTGCAAACGACGAGTTTATCCGTGGCAAGTTATTCCGTGATTTAGCGGGAAAATCATCCCTCTGTCGCGTCGGGGCTTTACCCCTTGTTGTACTCGGGCTCGCCAACCCCAGCGCGAGAGCAACAACTACCACGACCCAGGATGTACGGCGTAGGATCTGCACTGGATTTTCTAACCCTAGTATACCTCTCTCCTCTGCCGACTCGCTGGAAATATTTTCATAGAAATGTACCGCGCGGAAATGACAAGGGGTAGCTAGACGAGGTGGCGAAGGGAATATTCGACCACCTATAACCCGCAGGGGCTCAGATGCTCGACGATCCGTTCTCTTTTTCTCTCTCTCTCTCTCTCCTTTTTCTTTTTTTCTTTTTTTTTCTTCTTTTATTTCCTCCTTTCCCTAGCAACAGGACGCTCATTACGGGGCGGGGAACGGGGGAGGGCGATGGCGTGCCGACGAAACGGTAATTGTTTTTAATCACTCGGGGGGGATGGTCGCGCTATTTCGACGACCGGATGAGCCGGGGACCGATGCGGTTAACCAGGAACTAACCCCTCGCGCGCGTTTTCCCTTAATGTCCTGCCACTTCTTTAACCCTTGCGCGCCGTAGTATCGCGGAAGGAAAGGGACGAGATTCAGAGATTCGTATCTCTCCATCGCGCCTTTCAGCTCCCCCCCCCCACCCCCCCCCCCCCCAGGTTGTATATCGTTGCGCGTTTCAGAAGACACTCCGCGTTTAATGCCTTTACGCCTTTAATGCCTTTTCAGCCGAGGCGCGAACGAGACGATTACGACCTCAACTTTTGTTCGCTTGGTATCGATACTGGAATTATCGTCGGTGATAAAGCGCAAGATTTGTGCGTGTTTGGTAAAATTTATAGTTGCGACTGACAGTGGAAATGATTATTGGAAATGAAAATTTCAAAGTTGTTGGAGAATAAGATTACAAAGGTTAGAATCGAGCTATTTTGTGTGATAATATCAATTAGTTTTTTGATTTTTGAACTTGCAAGATGAGTTAAAGATTTTAATTATTAATAAACATAAATAATATAATTTGTAATTTAAATCTTTAATATAAATTATATTTATTAATATATTTAAATATATAAATTAAAATTAATTAAATTTATTACATAATAAATATACAAATATATTTATTAATAAGTTTATATTAATAAATATATACAAATATATTTGTTAATATAAATTAATAAACAATGTAATGTTCCTTTACTTTTTGAAGAATTTACACAGCTTTCTGACGAAAAATATTATACACGACTCGAGGAAAGGAAGGAGCTTTCATTCTTCTTCATCTTCCGCAAAATTAATTTAAAAACGAAATCTTGCAAATCCTTCAATCCTTCGATCTCCGCGTACCATCGGCGTGTTCTACCTTTTACTGGAACGGGATTCTTTTTCTAGTCTATCGAAAGCGATCTCGAAGGAGTAATATTATCTACTCGTTGCGAAATCTCGCGTGCAATCGGCGCAAAATCGTTTCCGTGCTCATTGTCCCTTTCTGTTTCTTGCGCCCGGGACACAGTCACTGTGTGGTTGCTTTCAATAGAGCAAACACTGGCCACGTTTACGAGCTGCCTTTTTAACGTGCGTGTTTATAGGAAATTTTCTTCTGCTACCGTGGAAGGCGGAACGTGGCGTCTAATGGGACACGAAAAGGCACCAACACTCGTTGCTTCACGAGTACACGCACACCATCGGTAATCCATAGGTAATTATTTGCCCGTGTATTACGTGCGTGTGCGCGATTTGCCGTCGATAGTGTGTTCATCGTGTATACTCGGATCGAGACAGATCGGAGAAACAGTGCTATGTAATTGGTCATTATGACGGATAGGATAATCGAACTGTAAATGTCGCGAGGGTTAATTGACGCGTGCGTTGTCTTCATCGATCGAGACATGACGTCGGCTGTTGAAACCGGTTCTTCCTCAACCGGTTGTTCCGTGATCTAGTGTAAAACAGTCGTGAAAATGCACGAGAAAATACACGACTTTGTCAAATTGATTTACGTGAAATGTAAGTTTGTTACCAGATTGTCGTGTTAAGATCCAAGTATCTGCGTGCCTGTTCTCAGAACAGATTCATCAACTTCGCTTTCAATTCCGTTTATTCGGATTCACGACTAATGTTCATTAACTCGCGTTTGCAAGATCATTTGCCGAAAAGAAATTTCACGAGCGATTGTTGATTCGTAGTTCGGTATTTGAGTCACAAATAGTCTTCCGCTACAATTTTACAACCAGAACTAGCTCCCCTAACTCCAAATCAACCTAATGTTCGAACCATTCTGCACTCACGACAAGTGCCATAATTCTCTCTCGAGTGGTCGCTTAATCAGAGTCACTTTGCCAACTCTGAACGCGAATCGCGTATTCTACTCGTTTGCGGAAGATACAAGAGATTACTCAACGCGCGGGAAGTAGAGTTACCTTTGAAAAAGAAAGAAAAGGTCTCGTCTCCATTTGGTTTCACCGGTTCGCGACTGCGAGCAGTCAGGTGTGGGGCACGTAGCTCGAAGTGTCGAGTAAACGACGGAAGTTGGTCGGTCGCTGGTAGTTGCTTGTCAACGAACGAAGTTGAAAGCGTTCGCGCGAGGCGATGCGCGACGCGGCGCGAAAGGAGATCGCTGCCGGAACGGTGTAATATACGCTGGCGAAACTGACAAACAAGGCTCGTAACGGGTTTTACGCGGCGGGCAATTATCAGAGTTGTCAGCCAGTCGGTTTAACGCCTCCATTTATGCGAGTGTAAACGCGTACCGGGGGGGTTCGAAGCTGCGAGCCAATGAAATGTTAAGCCCGGCGCGCATTAATCTCCGACTCCGGTGCACACCAGCGATATACGAAATACCGTTTTACATCGTTCCTCCTGAATTTACTCAACCCGTTCACCCGTTTAATCCGCATTACATCGTTTAACTATGACCGCGTCACACGCGCAACCTCCGACCTCTGCTCCATCGAGTTACACGTACAGCGGATATATGCTCGCGGAAAATATGCTCGTACGTTCGACGAAAAATCGTCGATATTTCAGCCTCTCGTTGTTGCGTCGAGCACAAGGGGTCGCAGAATGATTCAACCGGGATCATTTGCAGCTCGTTTGATTTCTCTTTTTTCTCCGAGGATGTTTCGAATTTTTATGTCATGTGAAAAAAGGTGGAGGATTTTATGAATTCAATGAACACTAAAAGATTCTTCTCTCTACAACGATCCATGGTTTCATTTTTCGTATACGTTTTCGTATCATTTCGAAAGAGAATAGTTTTGAAAGCGATTGAAAATTTGTCTCTTGGAAATTTTGCAAATTCGAAAACGTCTTTATGGACGCTTAAATATTTATCTCGCTGCTGAATCCACCTTGGTCTTGAGGACTAAAATCTTCTACTCACAGTGATCCAGAAGTTACCAAAAGTAACCCGATGTCCACGCTACTGTTCATCCAGATTGTTCCCAAGACCGGATCGCGCGATTTGGAACGCGCGTATGTTGATCGAGTATAGCAGTAATAACAATCGAAACCGATTCGTCCGAAATAAATCACACGCAGCGATTTTGTTTGTCGTCGAGGGCAAGTTACACGTGTTCTCGATCACGACGAAGAGATGCCTGACGTTGGTATCGATATTGGATTCAGCGAAAAAGAGGGAACGAGCAACGTCGCGTAAATACGCTCGATACGAATCGCAGTCGTTGGTGCGTTGGACAGTCGCGCTTGACAAGACTGTGAACAAGCGTAAAGTATTAAGGCCGGGTAGCGATTAATTGGTTGGCAACTCGTGGATCGTCGCCGGATCGGACAAGAGGGAACGGCTGGTCAAATTAGCGGGTAAAGAGGCAATCGGGCGCGCAACCGCGCGGCAGCCCACGCGATTACGCCACGCGGATCGCGCTCGGTCGTTCAACTTCTCACGTCGCCACGTTGCTACCGCAGTGATAATTAATATCCGGCCGTTTCCTTGACGCGCGAGGGCCAACGCGACGTCTCAGGTGGGGAGGGGGAGGGGCGTGACGCGACTTCCGATCGGAGATGAGAGCGTGGAACGATCGTACAGTGGAGCACGGTTGCACGGGTCGAACAATATCGCGACGATTCCGCACGCTATCCGGCCGTTAAATTCGTTGGCAATTAATATAAAGGAGCGGCGTCGGAGAGTGAGAAATGACGAGACGACGACGACGACGACCGGGGGTCGAGGGTGTGTAACGTTATCGATGGCGGATGGTTGGCCCGTTTTCCTTTCCTTTCCTTTCCTTCGATCGACTTGATGGAATATCGAGCACCATCTAATGCACGGTCTAAAGAATATCTAATTATCAGGCACGTGACCCGACACGTGTGGGAAGCTCCCGCCGCTATTTTCTGATTCATTTATCGACTGCGCGGCGGATGGAGAATGGCGAGAGGTGGCCCCTTGGTGAGATATTTTGTAAAGTTTACTCGGACCGCGCGCTGTGAAACTCACGCCGTTTATTAAGGCCGCTTTTTACGCAACAGCGAGCCGCCGCGTGTCTACCTGCGTGTCTCGGCGGTGCACGCGCGCGTGCCACACATTGGACGCATTATGGCGCTACACTAACAGCACGCTTGCAATTAGTCAGTGTCGATGGTAAGTAACAGCACGGCGTGTGTGTTTCGTCGTGCCGCCGATCGGAATTGGCTGGGACCAAATGTCGAGACGAAAGCCCTCCCCCCTCGCGTAATTGGTCTCTGTGTACCGATATTGCACCGTATGTACGCATTAGTGGCAACGTACGCGCTCTACCTCCACCTCCTTCTTCGTCTCTTTCTTCGTCTTCTCTTCTGAGCCGATACGCACGCACTCAGACGACAAGTGCCGCCACCGCCCGCTCTGTCCTACGTGCAGCGCAATACGGTGCCCATTAGAGGGTTTCACATAGAGCTTCGAATCATAATGGCGTATAATGCGCGGCGTGTTCGATAATTTCCATACCGCTGTCGCTCTCTCCTCCGCTTCGCTGGGTGTACGCGTTACGCGCATGCAAGCAAGCGTACATTCTCGCAATACGATATTTATTCTCGTAACGAGGATACTCTAGGCTCGATGACATTTTCAAGCGAAACACAATTGCGCGCGTGAGTGCGCGGAACACAGAGAGAAGTAGTACACACGCGACTCTCGTGCCCGAAGCTTTTTGTTCGAAGGTAGGAAATATTTTTTTTCTCATTGCGCCGTTGGAGCGTGCTCGAGAACGTCGCTCGAGGGTCTTGCCACGAAATTTTCGAGTGTTTCCCATGCCTGTCAAATCGCCTGGTCTCTCCATCCCGGGTTCCATCTCCACCCGACGCAATACCGTCAGGTATGGGCCTCTGCTAGAACCAGCCGCCGCTGTTACTGTTCACGTACTCGTGCCTTGCTACTCGCTGGCGACACCCATTACCGCCCCAATGACTCCGCGGCCGTGCTTTAATATTTACTATTGCATCCCTCGAGCACTCTCGAACCCGTGTATCGTGCCACGGTCGGACGCCATCCACCCGTCAATATGCTTCGATCCTCCGCGCGCAAGGGTGTTGTGCCAAGAGGGTAGCATCTCGCTATACGTTGGAAACGATTTCGAACGTGGTGTTTGAAAAGGGACGGGGACAGGATGAGAGAGTGAGAGAAAAAGGGACCGGCTGTTTAGCGTCAAGGGAGAGGGGGTGGGTAATGGCGGATAGAGAAGAAAGGGGGGGGGGGGGGGGGGGAGGTGGTCGCAGCGCTAACAAGTAAGCGGCAGGAAAACTGGCCCTGCTCGCCGCGAATTGAAAGCGGAGTTAATTGATCGGAAGTCTTGAGGCTGCACGTGCCGTTTTTACATTGTGCCTCGCATCGTTTCGCCGAGCCGTGAGGAATTGCCGTCGCGCGTTACTCGAGAATAAATAGTCACGTATAGGGCGATACTTTTCTAGCCTTCCTAGCCTGCGTCGCGTCGTCCATCAACTCTGATCTTCCATGAGCGTCGTCCGATTCGAATCGTCTCTATCCTCCACTTAAACTAGTCCATAACATAGTCTGGTAACTAACAAAGAAGACAATAGTCGACGAGTGTTACAGCCGAATGATTTCTAGCGTGACGGAGAATTTTTGGACAAACGATGCTTTCGCTTTAATTTTCAACCGTTGCGTTCTCTCCTTTGTAATGAAACATTGTAAAAAGGTTGCCACGAATTTCGCGTTTACCAGGCTGAAGGTAGACTAACCCGTTAACAGGTCTATCAAACGTGGTTCGCGTTTACCTCTTTCCTCTTTCTCTCTCTGTTTCCCGCAGGCCTACGCGAGAGGTGAAACGGCGGTGTACGTGGCTGCGGAAAAATCGAGGCAATTACCGTTTGATCGCGTTCTTCGAGCAATTTTCTCAATTTCCGCTGCAGGATATTAGTTAGCCCCGGCAATTCGGTGGCAGGGGCGCGGTGGCGCGAAATTGGACCAGTCGACGGCCTTTTTTTCGTACGGTCGAATTAAATTTTGTAAATCCCAGAGCGGCTGGCCTGTGGACGACACGCGGCGGCGATATCGCCGTCCCTCCGCCTCCTTTCCTCCGCTCCTCCTCAACGTCGCCGTCGACGCTCCCGTGGATGCGACGAGAGAAAAGGAACAAAAAAAAAAAAGAAAAAGGAAAATAAAAAATAGCCCGATAAACCGGAGCGTTAATGCGACTGCGAGAGGGAAGCCTCGCCCGGCTGCCTCCCATATATAATCGAGTTTCCATCCTAGCGACGCGAGAGGAACGAACTACCCTCCCCCCTCGGGTTTTGTAATTGCTGGTATTTATAAGCAATACCAGCGCGGGAGTATAGGGCCGTGGGGCTTTCCTAAACGTAATATGGTAATACGGGCAATGGCCCATATTGACATGAACGATGCTCGCCATTAGTGGGCCCGGCTCTGGATGACTGTTTTTAATTTCCTCGGCAAGTGAATTTCTGCCCGATGGCTGGGGTGGATATTGCCGCGTATCACTCATAATCGCTTTTCTCCGGGTAAACGTCCGTGTCTCTCCTTCCTCTCTGCCCGTCTGAACCTTTTTTTCTTCTTTCTCTCTCTCTCTCTCTCGTCGATTTCTCCTCGTATCATCCCATCGCCAAACGAATCCTTCCGCGGCGAGTATATTTCAAAGTGCACCCCCCGCCCCGAGTTCGAGAGGGAAAAAAGCTCGCAGAGTCATCGCTCTTCGGTATATATATACATATATATATATATATACATACAGACGGTTCGTGCGGGGAATTAGAATTTCGTGGTGACCGATAGAGATATCGTTTAACATACGGCCTCCCTCGACCACTCCGGATTCGAACAAATTTATTCGGAACCGGCGTAGATAAGCATCTCATGCCGTGTATATTGCGTAATGAGAATGTCGCACGAAAAAAGTCATCGCTGATTCCTCGTTTGACGAAGCGAACGAGCGAGCGCGTTGGTTGCGGCGCCGAACACCTGCGAGAGCTCGCGCTGTCGATTTACGCGCGCGCGTACATATGTACGTGTTTGTGTCAAGTGGCCATTAAGTCAAGTCACCGAAAAACACGACACGGCACGGCATTCAGCGTTTTCTGAATCTCTCGCTTCGATCTCTGAAATTAAATCACCATTGTACTACGCGGCCGGTCGCGCCTACCCGCGTGTCAGATCCGCAATCGGTGTGGGATCGGCGCAGGTGTCGCGTCTCGCCACTTGCGGTTACGCCACTGGGCCGAGAGCGCGAGCTGTAAGCGTGCACAACGTGCACAGCTCGTGTTGTATTCGCCGTGTCCGTAGAACTCGCCGCGCTCGCCTCTCTATCTGATCGACGATTTGTCGCGGTGCCTTTTGCCGGCTGTGTTCCATCGCCGACGATATCCTTCCGCGCGCCACGAAGAAGCCACGTGCGATCGATTAATTAAGTCGTCGTCGTCGTCGTCGTCGTCGTTGTCGTGGCCAGTCCGCTCGCTGGGATTTATCTCGCCGCGTTCCTCGCCATCCGGTTAAGCAACAACGATCGCCGTATTCGTCCGAGTCATTAACGAGTTTCCTTTTCCACGCGCGCGACGATGGAAAACGCGGAAGTTCCGTTCGTGTAGGATGCTTGCTGTGCTCAGCTGTGCAAATCACGCCCCGAACTCGAAGGATAAATACGCGCGTGGGTCTCGAAAGCTTGTGGAATTCTTTCCGATCGAAGATGGTCGAATAAAGAACTGACGATCGTTTTACTTGAGAATTTCCTCCCTCTCGAGAAAGAGTTCTTCTTGCCATTTTACGAAAATCGACGCGAGGATTTTTTTGAAAACAAAAAAAACTTTCGGAAAAAGGCAATGGAGCGGAGAGAGAACGCTTAAAGAGAGTGTAGAGATGTAATATAAATAATGTTTATTTAATAAGAGTAATGATAATAGAACAACAAATAATTAAACAAATAACATTCAATTAACAACTCAAATAAATTCTTTTAACAACACAATTGACGACACTTTTAATAGCTCTTTCCGAATACTCTCTCACCACTTGGTTTTTCAATTTGATGGACTCTGCTCTTTTCAAAAAAGAAAACAAGACAAATAACATTCAATCAACAGAAATTAACAACTCAAATAAATTCTTTTAACAACACTTTTAATAACTCTTTCTGAATGCTTTCTCACGACTCGGTTTTCAAATTCGCTCGACTCTGCTCTTTTCAAAAACGAAAACAAGACAAGTAACATTCAATCAACACGAATTAACAACTCAAATAAATTCTTTTGACAACACAACTGACAACATTTTTAATAACTCTTTCTGAATGCTTTCTCTCACGACTCGGTTTTCAAATTCGCTCGACTCTGCTCTTTTCAAAAACGAAAAGCGCTCCATGCCTACGATGTGCTTTACATTCGTGTTTTATCGTATTTCTCAACAAAACAGGCCGTCTGTTATATTTAAACATAACTAAAATTATAACTACAGATTAATTATAATAACTGATACTACAAAAGAGAGAGAGAGAGAGAGAGAAAGAGAGAGACGTTGGTGTTTCGCCGTACGGTACGTCGATGCGAAACGCAGAGATACACAACGGGAAGTGAATCAGAGCAAATGGAAGCGGATGGAAGTAGAACGAGTTAATGCAAAATCGAACGAGTAATCCTAACACGCGACAACGCGGCGGTGCGTATACTTGTTTCAGCGAGCTTGTCGGTCGGTCCATATGTTTTAATGCTCTCGTTAATACATCCTCCTTTATTCCACCCCTTTTAATCTAGAGGATACATCCCGCAAGGATTACGGATGATATACGCTGATGGAAACTTGTACGGTTTATAGTAGTTATTCTCCTCTGATGAACACCATTCATATCGACGCGGCCAGACAGACAGGCTCTGTCTGGTTATTAAGAAGGATGGTGGGAAGGGGGTGCCTCTCGTAATTAACATTGTCTTCCTCTCTGCTTTCGTCTGGTCGTCGTTAGAATCTGTCGTCGTCGTCGTTGTCGTCGTCGTCGTTGTCGTCGTCGTCGTCAACGACGACGACGACGTTAACCCTCGCGGCGGTGAATTTTTTTTCGCTGACGACTCAACGCGATTTAATGCGAGCGCGCGTGTAATCGAGTTTTCACGGCACGATGAACGATCCCGAAATGGCTAATCTGCTCGGTTAATCGAATAATTACCGGTCGATATCCTCCCCCGTTCGATTCGAGAGGATATCGACCCCGTCGACTCTCTCGCAACCCTTTCCTCCCCCCTCCGCGGGATTTTTGCTTCAGTTTCGACCGACCGCGCTCTCACGAGGAACCATTAGGCGAGAGGAGCCACAGTCGCGCACGCTCGCACGCAAAAGGTCGTCGTAAAGCGTAAAAGGCCGCTTTAAGCGCCGCTGACTCTTAACGACGTCCACGTGCATAACGCTTACGTGGAAACGAAATGTTTCTGGCTGATTATTGGCAGGCTAATGCCCACCGGCTACTTAGTGCCGCGGGATATACTTTTGCTAATGGCGTGCCTTCGTTTACCTCGCGACGTTACGCGATTATTTCGTATCGTTTCGTATCATTCGCTCATTAATTAGCACTGGTATCGTGTTCGATAGGGTTGAACGGCCATCGAAACTGCGTGTACCTTGGTTCTTCGACGTACGTACACGTTTTCGAATTGGTCGAATTAGGCCTTCGATGTTTTCAATTTTTGTAATCTCTGCGTAAATTACTTCTCCCCTTTTACCTTCGTTGCAATATACTTTTTTGGTGTATTTCGTACGCAAAAATTAGTCTTCGAATCGATTGATACCTGGCCACGATTGGATAGAAACAAACTTGAGCGAATTGCAACGAGCAATCAAAACGGTCGAACCTGCGAGCTCGCGAGAGCGCGACAGCGCTGCTGGCGAATTGAAATCGAGTCGATGAATCAATGTTGATTAGATCCGTTTCAATTTTCACGTAGCTATTAACGTAGTATAATCAATCACATATTACCATCGTTTGATACATACGGGAAACTTATCGCTCTGACAAAAAATTTAAAAGTCGGAGATTGCCATTTAAAATTGATTGAAACTTTAAATTGAAATTTTTTGTTTTGCACGTCTGTCCAAGTTAATTGCGACGTGCACGGGAAACTTATCGCTCTGAAAAATTTAAAAAGTCAGAGATTGCCATTTAAAATTGATTGAAACTTTTAAATTGAAATTTTTTTTTGTACGTCTGTCCAAGTCAATTGCAACGTCGACAATCAAGTATGCGTACGTATGTCGGTGTATGTCGCTAGTGTTCGATTCGTTCGCTCGTCCGACTATTTTTAGCCAGCGGCTGGTAAACGGTGTCTTATCGTACGTCTTTCCCACCGACGCGTCTTCTAATCTCCGACTCGACAGAGAAGGATTTTACGCAGCGTGTACCGTCGTAACCAGCAACCACCGCGTAGGATTTCCACGTCCAGGCCTGTTATTTATTTTCCACCGAGCACCGTCGACTCTTCCCTTCGTTTACGCACATAAATACTCGTTTAAGCCTCCCCACAGCGGTACCACGGCTGGCCGATTCGTCTCTCGTCACTCATCCGGGATCATCAATCGTCCCTCGAACGTTTCAAAGTTGCCACCGTGTTCCACTCGGAAATACTTTCCAACGTCGGCGTACCGAACAACCAACGGACAAAAATAGAGTCGTACATTTTCAAGAGAGACACACACACCTTGCGTCGGACGGTGCGACGTTTCTTCCCGCTTCCATTTTACTTTGCGCATTTGCGGCAATATCCAGAAATACCATCAGCCACAGTCATTTATATTAGCTGAAGCTTCGATGGACGTTTCGTTTTGAAATTGTACGTTTATTACAAGAAATTGTACAACTGTCGCAAAAATACATCTGCTACGTTATTTATGTAGGGTGGTCACTGAAAGACTGAATGATGTGAAACAAAAATAACTTTTACAAACACATGTTTTTTTTTAAATTTTTTATTATTTTATTTGGAAATATAATTAATGGATTAATAAATATAATTAATGCTCTATAAAAATGGAAAATAAAAAAGATTGAAAGTGAACAAGTTATGACTTTTTGAAACCCTTCAGGTTCTTCAGTGGCCATCCTGTATTAGCCGAAGCTTCGGTCGAGGTTGAAATTGTTTAACTATTTGCGAAGTGTCGAAGTTTTATTACTGGGTTTGCTCGAAATTTTAAACTTTAAACGTCTGCCACGTTATCTCGAGTTACTCTACTTGCTGAGTATCAATTTTAAATATTTCGAGTGTATCAAATATTATGTGGGAATGAGTATAAATGAAACGAATATTATTTCATAGAATTCGTTTAGATGAAATTTGTTTCAACTTTATCATTTTGTAATAATTTTTCTACTTCGTTTCATCCACTCGTAACTGTGCAGCGATAGAATTAAGTGCTCTTGCGCTGGAACGAACTGTCACACACGTCGAGAAGTTTTTGTCCTAAAATTGCAATATTCTCTCACTTTCAAGTATATTTAAGTACCACCCAAATAAATTTATAACTTTTCAATAATTTCTGTCCAGTGACATCGTACCGACGAGTTCAAGAGAAAAGGAAAGCGACGAATTATTGTGTGACGGTTCGGTCACTCGTTATGGTCCGCAATCAGTTGCCAGCGCAAGTGGTTAAAACACCGACAATCGTTCTTGCAGCCACAAGGGAGAAAGTAATTATCCTCATCAAAGAGAAATCCAAAAAAAATGGCGAACCGAGAGAAGCAAACTCGCGCAGAAAGAGAGAAAAAAAAAAAAAGAAAGAAAAACCTATCAGCCTCGTCACGCCGTGTTACGACTCACGCGAGTCGTAAAACTCCTCTGCCATTGTCCCTGTTTTCGTCGATTTCCCGTTAGGAACACTCTCGGCGGGGCGTCTCGCGACGAGGCACGTATACAACGAAAAATCGTCCCGGAGGCAACATGCGCGACTCGCGTGTCCCCGGAGCGTTTCGCTCCGTGACCGTCGAGCGTTAACCGTAATCGCGACTTTGGATCTTTGGCCGGACGGATTTCGCTGGTTTGCAGGACGATAAAAATTAAAAATTCACAAGCCTTCCTTCTCTCTCTCTCTCTCTCTCTCTCTCTCTCTCTCTCTCTCTTTCTCTCTTTCTCTGGAAGAGGAGGGGTTACGAGAGCCGCGATCCGCGAACGCTTGCCCGTCTCGGAGAGGCAGAAGGTTTTATCGAGCGGCGCACGAGAGATAATGATATACCTTCGTACCGTTATCTCGTACATTTATCGAGCCGGTATACAAGCCAGTGTACTACGGCGTACGCGGTGTTGTGATGGCGTAGCGAGTACTATCGTACTCAGGCAGGCACCACGGCTTGTTTTATTTCCTCGTTCGAGGCTGCCGCCGCGGGTTTCGCGTAATGCGCGTCCGGAAAACGGTTTTACCCCGGTCGCCTGTGTTCGCTGCCCTCGTCGAACGGTTTTTGCCTCGCGGAATGGTTCGTTCCGCGTAATCACCGGTTACCATAGACGCGGCCAGCTCGTTGATTCGTCTCTTTTACGAACGTCGCTTCTCTACGGATTCCTCCCTCGAAACGAGCGAGGAGCGCGTCCACCTCGCCATTATCTACACCCCGCCTATTGTCATTGATACTAGACGCGACTCTAATCTGCAAGCGCGTAGACACTTTACGATCGATTCTCTCTCTTTCGTCTTTGAATCGCGAACGATTTTCGCTGACGAATCAGCGACCAAGTATCCTCGCCATTCGTTCGCGGGCGTAAATTGAATTTCTACAGACGTCGTTTGCCACTGTGTAAGCGACTGTAAAATTTACGGGCGTTCGCGAGTTACGAGTGACGAGAGGGGTTTGGTCATCGAGTTACCGGGAAGCTTCCGGCCGCGTGACGGATAGACGACAGATATCGGTTGTTCGACGAGCGAGTGATACGTGTGCAACGGCGTTAGTAACGGCGGTTAGCTGGGAAGAAAATAATCCAATAGAAGGGAATCGTGGCTGCCATCGACCGTGACTGTTCCTTGGTAACGGGTTTCCGAAGCTTGGGATAACTGCGCGCACGCGGGCGCCGATGGAATCAAAGGTTGCGCCCGCTCGGTTTACCTGTTACATGCGCTCTCCCCGTTTGCGAATCGAAACGGCAAAAAAAAAAAAAGAAAAAAAATGTCGGAAAAAAATAGGAAGCAGCGAGAGAAAAGAGGGAGATAAAAGAGTTTGAAAAAAAGGAGAAAGAAAAAAATAGAGAGCGACATATCCGTAATATAAATAACTCGATAGACAGGTTCCAGTTTGTTTGATCAGTTGGCGTGGTCGTTCCGCGCGATCCGTAATCCGCCGGATGTTCGCCGTTTGTCTGCTGCCGAGTCCGCCGTGTTTCATCGCGATACGCGTTCGAAACCCTCGAATGACCCATCGATCCCACCCTCCCCCACCCCCTTTTTTCCTGCGCATCCATCGTCGTCGAAATCTGCTAGGAAATCTGCCTCGAAATAGCCCAAGGTGGAGGGGTAGGAAGTACTACGTGTTCCTTTCTCGGGGACGAACGCTCGCAAATCACGGCTTAGCTCCGTCCAACTTTTATTGTCGCGCCGAATATCTTATGGGAGGAGAGGGACGCTGTAAAATTAAAAAAGCCGCTCCCCAGCTCTGCCGATAATAAGGGTGGTTAGGCGAGAGGCCATCGTGCTCGATACCGAGCGTTTAACACCAGACGAGAGAAGACACCACACGGACCCTGCCAGTCCCTACGTGTCCCGCGCCCACACCATACACCCTCGCGGCCGTTTTCAACCACCCCGGGGTGCCAAACCACTATTTGACTTTCATTACTTCTTATGAAAGGAGAAATTTATCGTGGGGGGGAGGCCAGATTTTCGCGCGATACCACGGTCCTTCGTGATACACCACATACACATTCCGCACACCTCCCTCTAATCTCGCCCGGATTCTACGAATTTTCCTATTCGCTGGCTACGCGTGAATTTGAAATGACCACCACCTTCTTGATCCCCTTCATTTTCGAAATGGAACGCCGCCAAAGCTGTTTCGTCGTGCCCGGGGATCGGCCGCGGCGTTTGGCTTTTTTCCACCCCTTGCACCGAAGATTCTCCGCTTATCGAACTTTAACACTAAACACAAACAAAATTCGCAATCGTGTTGGGTAATTTATTTTGTTCGTCGACAAATATATTCTTGGGCGATAGTGTTTTAATTCCAATCTTTGCCAATTTTATTTCTTATTGAAAGAGAGACTCTTGATTGAAAAAGTAATGAAATTTCAAGCTGAAACATAAAGATTCCAAATTTTAAGTAACGAAGATTTGCATGTTTAAAATATTCGAAGTATTCCAATTCTGACATCTTTGCCGATTTTATTTATTGTCGAGAGAGACTCTCGATTGGAAACTGTTTAAAATATTTCAAGCTTAGAAGAAATTCCAAGCTGACTCTTTCAATTTTAACTTCCAAGGAACGACACAACGATTCCAAAATTTAAATTTGTAATATTGATTTGTATTTTATAAATATTCCAAGTCGAAAGTATTCCAATTGTGACATTTTTACTAATTTTATATCTTAGTAAGACTTGATTAGAAACTGTTCAAAATATTCCAAGCTTAGAAGAAATTCCAAGCTGACTCTTTCAATTTTAACTTCGAAGGAACGACACAACGATCCCAAACTTTAAATCTGTAATATAGATTTGTATTTTAAAAATGTTCCAAGTCAAAAGCATTCCAATTGTGACATTTTTACTAATTTTATATCTTAGTAAGACTTGATTAGAAACTGTTCAAAATATTCCAAGCTTAGAAGAAATTCCAAGCTGACTCTTTCAATTTTAACTTTGGAGGAACGACACAACGATCCCAAAATTTAAATTTGTAATATAGATTTGTATTTTAAAAATATTCCAAGTTGAAAGTATTCCAATTGTGACATTTTTACTAATTTTATATCTTAGTAAGACTCGATTAGAAACTGTTCAAAATATTCCAAGCTTAGAAGAAATTCCAAGCCGACCCTTTCGATTTTAACTTCCGAGGAACGACACAACGATCCCAAACTTTAAATCTGTAATATAGATTTGTATTTTAAAAATGTTCCACGTCGAAAGCATCCCAATTGTGACATTTTTACTAATTCTATATCCTAGTAAGACTCGATTAGAAACTGTTCAAAATATTCCAAGCTTAGAAGAATTTCCAAGCTGATCTTTTCAATCCCAACTTCCAACAACATTCCAAAAATTAAGGCCGAATTCCATTTTGAAAATATTCTAAGGCGAAAGCATTCCAATTCCCGACATCGTTGCCAATTTTATTTACTATTAAGACAGACTTTCGATTAGAAACTGTTCAAACTCGAAGACATTTCCAAGCCGACCCTTTCGATTTTAACTTCCGAGGAACGACACAACGATCCCAAACATTAAATCTGTAATATAGATTTGTATTTTAAAAATGTTCCAAGTCGAAAGCATTCCAATCGTGACATTTATACTAATTTTATATTCTACTAATACTCGATTAGAAACTGTTGAAACTCGAAGAAATTCCAAGCCTGACCCTTTCAATTTTAGCTTCCGCGGGACGACACGACGATCCGAAACTTTAAGCCCGTAACGTGGATTTGCATTTTTAGAGGATGGCCCGGTCATGATTCATCGTTCGGATCTTCCGTAATCTCTCGTCGGCGGGTACGGTCGCGTTCCACGGATAACGATTTCGATTTCGAAGTTGAGGGTACGGGAGGGGGAGGAGGGTCGTCCGTCAGGTCGAGCCACCTAAATTCTCCGGTTAAGGCCGGGCTGACAAGGGAGCAATTTGCCAGTTGTTTAAGTGCCAAGTGTTAAGTGCTCTGTCGTTTATGTTTCGCCATTATTGTTTTATGTTTGGCCTCCCCTCGAACCACCACCACCACAGCCAGACCCATCGAATTACATCTCTCTCGCGCTCGCGCTCGCACGTGGAACGATTGAAATTAATTCGCGTTTATGAGCGACGCGTTAAACCGGGCGCGGAGTGTCGCGGCGAGATAGCAACTTATGCGTGGCCCGGATCTGTTTCGAAATTCATACCTCGCGGGATCGTCTCTTTCGACTTCTTGGTTGTTCCCGAAGGTCGTTGTGTATGTAGATTTACCGCGATACTCGCGTGGAAATACTCGTAAGTTCTCTCTCTCTCTCTCTCTCTCTCGGTTGATGCAGCAATGACACAGTTAACGCTATCTTTATGGTGGCTGGATGTGAAACAGCCGCGTTAACGGTAACGTGTTACGTCGGTAATGAACGAGCCGCGAGCTCGTCGCGAATGACTGTGGAAACGCGTGGTTAATCGGAATGAAAAATTACGTTTCAGGGGATTAGCGTGTGTAGCCGTGACGATACGAAATTCTCTTCGCCTCTGGCCGGAGTAAATATGGTGTGATTCTACGAACGTGATGTTTCTAACATTTTGTTTTCAAACGACAGTTCTCGTGTGAAACTGTCAGGATAATATCGTTTGGAGAGAAAATTCCGAAAACCAAACGACGAACGGTTCTTCTTCCGCGTGAGATTGTATTAACTCACGCAGAGCGCGTCCAAGTTTAAATCTGTAGATCATCGTAAAATCGTAGCACGTATAATCATAAATATAAATCACTGGCCGATGGTATATTTTAAGGATGTTGCAACGTTACTTCGGACAAGGTACGCGTAAATCGACATTTCGCTCTCGCGTAAACCACAAGACGCTGTAACGCACCTCCGCGCGTCTACGATCCCGAAGCTGAAGAATCTGAACCACCCAGCCAGACGTTTCATACTTTACAACCTAATTTACATCTCCACCGGTTGTTAAACTCTCGAGTCGTTGTAAAAGTCTTCGTAATCGCGTTGCGGCTAGGGACCGGGCCGTTAAGTTCGGCAGCTACCGGTCGCGCACCTACCTACCTACCTTCTTCGTCGAACCACCGCTTTACGACTAAACGTGCACGGTAAACGCTTCGTTGTATAATTACGGCGGGCTTTTCGTCGCCCCGTGCCTAAGCTTATAAAACAACCACCGCCGCGTGACGCTTTCGCGTAACGCGCGAAACCCGGCAACTGTATGACGAGGTATTGCGTCGCGACGTGCGCGTGACACGTGCTTAATCTCTGGTCTCGCTCCTCGGAGAATGGTTGCACGAACTCTAAGTTCCACCAGCTACCGTACCATAGGCGTCACGATGTAACGAAGCGGATGATGGGGCTGGTGTGTGTGTGTGTGTGTGTGTGCAGGCGCGATGCAATTTCGTGTTGCGTCGTAACGTCGTTACCGAAGGGCAATAAACGGGGTGGTTTTAATCATCCCGGCCGGATTAAAGTCCGCAGTTCGATTCGGTTTTACGAGTTTTCAAGATCGCTGCTGCTGTCGGGAAGGGTTGCAAGGGAAGGTCGTGCATTCCTTCGCGTTGCACGCGGCACCGTTGCTGCTTTGACGCTACCTACGGTCAAAGTGATCGATCAAACGTCCCCTCGGATCCTGCGAAATTGCAGCTGCCGATGGAAACCGTTTCACGGGACCGTTTAACGAGATCGAGCGTCGATCGTAATCTTTCGCTCCGGCTACCTCGGCTCTCGGTACGATAATTACTGTTCTTTTTCCCTTTTTCTTTTTTTTTTTTTTTTCTCTCCTTGCTTTCATTCAAAAGCAGAGGCAGAAGTATTTTTCATCCGTCAATTGGCGATTTGTAGTACAATAGTTTCCAGGATGTAACAAGTTTTGCGAATGAAAGTGATTGATCGCGCGACATTTGAAAGCCATATGTAGTGTTTTACGTCGAGTGGAAGTTGAGTGACGAGCAAGAGTGAATACACACGTGGATTTTTAACTTTGATAATATTTTGTCGGGTGTTGGCGTGTGCGATGCGAAAAAAAAAAAAAGGCAGAATGTGTACCGTTTTGTAGCATGTTTCTGGCTGAAAACAATTTTACGATCTTGTTACCATCGCTAGTCTGGCAAATATCAATTGTTCTCGCAGGGTCAGTTTTCCACCACGGTTAATTTAAATGAAAAATTGTCAGTACTTTAAACTTTGTTGTAACAAAAATTGTAATCTACTTTAAACCGTAAAGCTTCTGCTTTCTCCGAATTCTGAATTCTTTTCTTTTTTTTTTTTCAAAATATTTTAAAACCGCGTAGCAAATGAAGAAATGTTATTTTCTTTAAAAAAAATTGGAAAAATTTTATTTGTGGTTAAATTGAACTTTGAATATTACAGTTGAACAACAAGATTTCCTGTTCGAAGCTACCGAAAAAGAAAAAAAAGAAAATCGTACCGGCAAGCTTTAAGAAATCGTTGCAAATTCCAATTTTCGAAATCAGGGTGGAGATCAAGTCAATGTTTCCTTCAGACGTTTGAATTTTTACAATTTTCGAGAATAAAGCTACTCTCACTTCTCTCAGAAACATGTCTATAGACAGTAAAATGCTTCGAAATGAACGCAAATAAATTTCCACACGATTTTCTTTTACGAAGTTGTAACAGTTTAAAAGTATCGACAATTTTTCAGTTACTGCACATCTTGACTTCAATCAGATTCGACGTAAACTCCGTTTTGCAGAATATCGAGTCCTCAAGTGTCTCGCCTATTCTCGGCTACCAATTCCAGCAGCGAGTAAGTAACACGATCAAAAATCGGTAGTAACACCTACCGGCATAAAAATTCGCGCGCTCAACAACCGTATAAACGAGCCCATTCATTAAAAACAGATAAACAAAATCACGCAGGCGTTACGTGCGAACCGGCGTGTAGTGCTCGCGTCTCAGATACGATCTCCATCTATTATCCGTACGATCGTACATGCCGGTTTCATTTCGTCGGTGCCGGCTTTTGATCGGCTACCAGTCAATTGTCCGATTATCTAAATTTCCGCTGGCAGTGTGTAGTTTGGCTACACACGTTCGTCGAACACGAGTCGCGTCGTCGAATCGTTAACGACAAGCAAACGAGCTTCCGTCATGCTTTTCACCCTCCTCCCCCCCCTCTGCCCGAATGTATGAAATACACCCCTGTGCGTGCAGTACACACAGAGACGATGCACGCCGATGCGGGCAGTGATAAAAATCCAGTGGGCCACGAGTATACGCGATTATAGGGCGACACGTGCGTGACACCGTGCGTTTCGGCAGCTTCGTACGAACGTCGAACGTCGGACTCGTTAAGCCACGCACGCGAGTGTTCGTTACTACGCCCGTAGTAAAAATCTCTCCCGTTGGCCAACGAGCCAGTTAAAAGTATTAATCCCAACGGCTTGAGCTGCAACCGAACTGTTTAACTTTTTTATAGACGGACACGGTTTTACGGTCGCTCGTAAAGGGACAGCTATTCTCGCGTAACTTTCGCGTCCAGATTTCGTCGATACCGTTCGTTCGCCGTTTCGGTTCGCCGGTTTCTCCTCTCGCAACTCTGCCCGATTGGAACGACGAGAATTTACGTATGGCGCTGGGACTGGCCGTAGTCGTAGCTTCCGGACGTTACGAACGTCAGTTTGCGCAGCTTTTCCACGTCGGAGGATTCCACACCGAGAGACTTTTGGTACGCGGTACCACTGGATATTTCGGGGATTTTTTACGACTTATTTAGAATCTCTTTGTGTACGTAGAATCTTTCTACGCGTTGTTGTCGTTGTAACTTTTGTTACGTAATTCGTAACCTTTCTTTTCGTGTCGCTTTGGATTCGGGAATTTTTCTAGAAATAATTAAGACTCTTCGACAGGAATTTCCAACCTTGGAAAAATGAATAATTGATTAATTACGGCGGGGCAAAAAGTGTTTGCCAAGTGTCAGTTGGGCGATACTGAATATTCTGGGGATTTTTACAACTATTTAGAATCTTTTTTGTTATGTTAATCGTATCTTTTCGTATCGCTCTGGATTCGGAAATTTTTCTAGAAATAATTAAGATTCTTCGACAGGAAATTCCAACATTGGAAAAATGAATAATTGATTAATTGATTAATTACGGCGGGGCAAAAAGTGTTTGCCAAGTGTCAGTTGGGTGATACTGAATATTCTGGAAATTTTTACAACTATTTAGAATCATTTTTGTTATGTTAATCGTATCTTTTCGTATCGCTCTGGATTCGGAAATTTTTCTAGAAATAATTGAGATTCTTCGACAGGAATTTCCAACCTTGGAAAAATGAATAATTGATTAATTACAGCGGAGTAAAAAGTGTTTGCCAAGTGTCAGTTGGGCGATACTGAATATTCTGAGGATTTTTACAACTATTTAGAATCCTTTTTGTTATGTAAATCGTATCTCTCTGGATTCGGAAATTTTTCTAGAAATAATTAAGATTCTTCGACAAGAATTTCCGACCTTGGAAGAATAAATAATTGATTAATTACAGAGAGCAAACAGTGTTTGCCAAGTGTCAGTTGGACGAAACTGGTACGCCCAATGCTAAACTTTACCTCTATTTAGAGTCTTTTTGCGTGCATGTAGAATCTTCCTACGCGTTGTCGTCGTTGTAACTTTAGTTTTGTAACTCGTATCTTTTTTTTTCCACGTCGCTCCGAGTTCGAGAATTTTTCTAGGAACAATTAAGATCCTCCGACCTTGGAGAAATAAATAATTGATTAATTACGGGGAGCAGACAGCAGTGTTTGCCAAGTGTCAATCGGACGAAGTACATCACCTCGAATTTTCACACAAACGCGGCCAGTTCGAGAAAGGCGATAAAGCGGGCGCGGTGGCGCGTAGAAAAACCGCAGACGGCTCGCGAAACGTCGGGGCAGGAGGCGCGCTACCCTTCCGGAAAAAGCGTTTCTGGGTCATTACGCGGCGATAATCACTCTCATCTCGGCGGAATCGCGAGACTCGAAAACTATTAGCATATTAATGGCCGGCAGTCGAGTTAACCCTTTCGTCGGCGTCGTGCGGGCAGATTTGCATGTTTCCTACGCGCGGAATCGCGGCGACGGTACACGACGATGCACGATGGGACGGTGGCAGTGCGTTAAAAGCCCGGCTCGGCGAACCCTCGCGAGTCTCGCGAAATTAACATGACAAACTACCCCCAGCAATAAGGGGGTCGAAAAGATATATCGCGCTGGATATGCGGGCGTACGGCAGAAACAATGGATGACGACCAGGCGGGCCAGGACGGGTTGAAAAGCGAGGACGAGGACGAGGATGAGACACGTCGTCGCGTTTCACCGTCGCTCTGCTTGTTATTTACGTTGCACGCTATTATTCCGAACGGCGTTACAGCCTGACTTTGCCAATATTTAACCAGGCTTCGGGGAGAGATCTATCGATCGGCGTGGTTTGATCGTGAAATTTGTCGAAACGAGGGTTAAAGTACTTTTGCGGAATTAGAGAAGCCTGTTCTTTTTTTTTTTGAGGTGTTTTGAAATAAGTGATTGAATAGGGGTTGATTTGTATCTATTAACGAGTTCATTTATGTATCGCACGTCTCTACTCGATAATTTCTTAGGAAATGTGATTATAAAAAAAATTGTAAATTTGGAGACCATTTTTGGGGAAAACGCAGAAGAAATTGTAACAATCATATGCAGTTATTTGCTTTGATTATTCTTATGTTTCAGACGAATTTAGTCATTTATCTTTTATCTATGTTACAAGTTCTCAATCTTCTTCGTAATACGAATTTCTGTTATTTACAAATGTGGATGTATCTATAAATAAACGTATCGGCAAATACCTGCTACCCCTATTAAATGCGTTCATTTATTTTTACCACTACGCGTCTACTGTTTGATAAAAGTTCGAATTACATTGAAACGTTTAATAATAATAATACATTCATTTATCGAGTACATTTATACTGTTTGTCGTGACAGACGGAGAAAGCAGCGGTGAATTATTTTTGCGAGACGTTCCCGGTATCATTTTTCAATCTTCCTTGGTGGTTTTGATTGATCACGACGTTCAACTGCTTACCGTCTGCTTTTCACGGCGAAATTAATGAAGTCGCCGACGACGGAGCGACGAAACGAAGCAGATAAAAACCCCGGGTGGAAGGCACGTAGTTATGACTGAAATCCGATGGCTTGTTTTGAAATCTGCCGGCGATCTCGTTAGGACGATGAAATATGAGACGAAAAGTTCCGGGGGTTGTATAAAATCGTCAGTGTCCGTGAAGACTGACGAAAGATCGGGCCGCGAAGGCTCGGGAGGGGATGCTGAGAAAAATTAGCATGGTAATTTGCCCGCCGTCTCGCGGCCGCTCGTAAACTTCGGTAATTAAGGTTGCTGGTTGCCCTGTTCCCTGCTCGGAGATGCGCCCTCTCCCCTGCCTCGTCAAAGGGGTGAATCCGAGACGTCGATTCTTCCCGATGACCTTACTCGCGTCGTCGTTAACCCCGATTTAATCTCCTTCTAAATTTATCGTTCCGCCTCTGAACTCGCTTTCACAGATCCCTGGTCAAATTAGGATCGTATTTACAGACATTTCACTTTCTTCTTCTTTTTTTTTTTTTTTTTTTTTTTTTTGTATTAGAATTTCTAAGCGTTAAAAACCATCAAATTGATGCTGGAACTACTGTCGATATGACGGATTTCTTTTTTCTTCAAACACGGGTATTTTTGTCAAAATTAATATTAATTTCTGTTTCACGGACACGTGATCTTTTTTTTTTAAATATTACACAAATTTTAGTAAATTGTAAAATATTTTCGTACGTATAGAGATCTAGCGTTAATACTTTATCGATTGATTGCTTTAGCCGTGAATAACGATTTCGTATTCAAATTGATCTTTCGATCCAATTGAAGCCAAATACTTTGGCAATCAATAAATATTCCCATCGCGTACAAAATTCGTCAATTTCCCCCTTGATTCTACAAAAAGAAAAGAAAAATGACAACTGTAACTGGAAGTTTTACACGTTGATCTCCCACGTTGGCCTCGAAATTTCGATCGAGACGCCTCTTCTCGAAGCTTGCCGCAATTTGACGTCTCCACTTTGTTCGTGCCATGTTCTTCTTACGAGTTTCTTCTCCGTCGAGGAAGAAAAAAGCTGGAAGAAGAAGAAGAAAGAACAGAAGAAGAAGGAGAAGAAGAAAGGAAGTACAGGAGCGAGATGGCAAGAAGAAGGAGGTCCTTTTGATGGCCGAACTGCCGGTAATGAGGAGTCAGGATCCTTTCAAGGATGCTCTCTATAGAGCGCCGCTGGGATTTGATAATTACAAGGATTATTTCGAATTTTAAAAAGCGGCCGGGGCCGCCCCTTATCGCCAGACCGCGAGAAAATTCGAAATCTGCTCATTAACCGTGGCCGTGTCTTTCACGCGCTGCCTCGCGCCACGGTTCCTCTCTTCCCTCCGCGCCTTCTTCACCTTTCTCTTCCTCGTCTTCATCTTCTTTTTCTTCTTCCCCGCCACTTGGAATCCGCGTCATCGATTTCACGCCGCTCCGTGCGTCTCATTGTCCCCGCGGAGTCGCCTTTAATTGGGACACTCGCCGCGGACGCTAATTAATTTTTCACGTAATTGATAAGCGTGCGCCTTAATTAAAAGCGCTGCACGGAGTCGAGGAGCCTCACCCAGGCTTTCGATTTAATCTCCGCGCCCCGTGAAAGAGGAAACCCCCCCCCCCTCTCTCTCTCTCATTTGATCCAGCTGAGACGCTCTGTCGATCTTTCGTCGCATCGGAGCACGAGAACTGATCGTGGCGATCGAACATCCAGTCGCGCGCCTCGCTTACTTTTCCAACTGAGATTCATCCTCTCTCTGACGAAGAAGTACGCAGCTCAGCGTCCCCCCGGTGTGTGTTCTCGTTAGCAGCTACACTCGCCGAGTGGCCGAGTCTTCACGGAAATAATTGGCAATCGTTAAAAGCTTAAGACGGCTGAAGCGTTATCGGCTTTGCCTTGACTCCTACGTTCGTTCCGTCCTTGAACTCTCCGTTCCTTCCATTCCGATTCTCTTCGTTCGCCTTCGTCGAGACCCACCGACGGCCACCGATGAAAATATTTTCGATGGGTTATTAAATTAAACGATTTCTCTGATTGGGGGGGCAACGGAGCCGGGTGGCTCTCGTTTCTACGTGTCCTCCCCTGCAACGGCGTGTCCCATGGGACACTTCTGGTGTACTGTAACGCTGGGGTCGTGCCATGGCAACCCCTGTACAGTAATTATGCTTTTCTTTTTACGTCCGCGCCATTTCATTGGGCCGATATAATAAGGTATTGTTGCGACCGGACGGCGGCGGAGGAGAGGGGGACACTGGTTTTTAGGATAGTCGCTTAATTAGATCTGTTGCCCATGTTGCCCGGCCCGATCGCGTTTTCCAAAAAGAGCTTAAGAGCTGTTATGGCATTAATGCTGTCGAAGAATCGTGGGCCTCGACTAATCGTGTTTCCCTCTATACCGTGTTCTCTCCCTTAGGAAGCTTCGTTCCCTCGATACGGACATACGTTCGGTTATCGATGGGGGAACGTACGAACGAATTATCACGGTAACTATCTAGATGATTAGAATTTCGGAGTCTACGAAAAGATGAAACAATTTTTTTTCACCTCAGACACGGAATAGGAATAGTGAGACTTGTTAGTATTACCTATGTATATGAATTGACGTCGATCGATAAAAGAACAAGCTACTGCACAAATTTATGGTGTTTGAAATTAATCTACGAATTGGTCGAACGAGTTTCTCTCTGATCTATTACGCACGTTACAGTTTTGTCCAATGATTTGATAACTTTGTTAAATTCCACAAGTCAAGTCTTAAAAGTACACCTAAAATACTTATTAATAGTCTAATTTGCACCACTAAGGATTATTGCTTGGACGCGACGAGACATAGTAGTGAAGATTGGACACACTATTACCTAATAGTATTTTAACCTCTTGCCCTGGAATGACGTGCCAATTTTTTATCCCAAATTGCAACATTTTCTCAGTTTTAAGTATATTTAAATGTAACCCAGGCAAAACAAATGATAAGTTTATTATAATATATAATATATAATAATATAATATAATATATAATATGTATAAGTTTATTCTTAATAATTTCTATCTAGTAACGTCATACCGACGAGTACAAAAGAAGAAGAAAGCGACGAATCATTGTATACGGTTCGGTCACTCGTTATGGTCCGCGCGAACCAGTTGCCAACGCAAGTGTTTAAACGTACTTTCGATTCACGTAAAAGTTTTTTACAAACAGAATTTTTTTTTTTTTTTCAAAGAAACAGCGTTCCACGTTCTTGTCAAATACACTGTGCATAGCAGTCGCGTCAGAAAGATCTCCAAGATTCAACAGGCGGATGTCAAACAGTTACGAAATCGTCGGTTCAACCTCGCACGATCTTCTCGACGCGTCGGCTCGTCGTCACTGCCATGAAACAGCCGCCAGAGCGATAAACGCGGCTGATCTATCGCATCCGTATATTGTGATCCAGCGAGGAAAGGTGCGAGACGGTGAAAGAGTTTCGAGATTGAATGGAAAACTCAGACTCGGCGATCGTCCGGTGTGCGTCGTAAGCCTACCAGTTGGGAATAATATGGCGAGTGTTGGTCAGGTTTTGCAATCGTATGGAAATAAGGTAGCAAGCGCGAGAGTTGAGGCGAGCGTGTTTGCACAAGTGGCGCCAGTCGACTGTCGTCCTTTCCTTCCCTTCTGATTTCCCTCTCTTTCTTTTCCCTTCTGTTGTTGAGCCGACCGGTTAATTGCCCCGGCGTGTCAACAGTCTGTTCGTTCCTCCGCGAAGGATTCCTCTCTCTCCTACCGTCAACCAGGCGAAAAGATTATCACGGAGATGCCAATTGAGTAATTGAGAGCTGTACAACCTGTAATCGATGCGTTTGCATATTCCACCTCGTAAGGATGATTGGAACTATGATACTATGGTATCGATAGGGTGTAATTGGGTGTTGTTAGTGACGATCTAGAAACTTTTGACAAGTGGTAATAAGACAAATTACGAGCTAGTTGATTATACCGTTTGGAGCGAGGACAACAACAAGATGGCACAAGGTGTTATAATCTCTTGTTTCTCGGATGTTCCCAGATAATTCAACTCATAGTCAGTCGTAAACTGCTTCGTGATTCAAATCGTCTTAATATTTGATTTTATCACGTTGTGTCATCTGTGTGTAATAAGCATAAACGTACGATGAAATTAAAATCGAAAGATCCACGTGTCATCTCCGAACGAATTAAGTTATTTACAGAACTCGGCGTCCGATCAATTCCAGAAATCTGAATTCGAACGGCGTGGAAGAGAGCGGAAGCTGATGGAACAGCGGAACTTTTCGCCGGATTGGTATATCCGAGCAAATGAAAATAGAGTGAGCGGAAAGGAAGTTGCGAAACAGCGAGCCGTTTGTGTACTTTGAATTTTATTGCGCCGCGACGACGCGACGACGCGCTCGTGTTGTCGAGGTTTCTCGCGTCACCGCGACGCGGGAGAGATTTCTGACCTAAATGTTTCGAGCTGACCAGGCCGAGTTGACGAGCGCTTCGGGATTTTTTCGTTCACGCGGCGCGGAAATCTTCGCGTGAACTAAAAATATTGGCCGCTCGCGGCGGACCGTTTGAACTGTCGGAGAAAATATGAGCTTTCAGCTTTTTTCTTTTTTTCTCCTCGGGTGGTGTTTTTTTTTTTTTTTTTCGAGGGAACACGCGAGTTGGAAGATCAAAGATGAGATTTGTTTTTCAGTGGTTTCGGTTGCTCCTCAACGTGTAAACTTTTTCGAAAGGCCAGAGACTGGTCGACTTCGTTCTTTGTTAATTTTCTAATTTCGTTGCGTAGGTACGATTGTGAAGAGAGAGGAATTAATTACGATCGACAGGCTTATTCGTTAAATGGCAATCTAAAAAGAAAAAAAGAAATAGTGTTTTTTTCTGTTTCTTTACGGGATTGATCGATAGCGTACAGAATTTAGAGACGATACAATCGTTATAGTGGCACAGCTCCATTTATTGTATTGTAGGTATTTAAAGATTTGCATTTGAATTAACTAAAAAACATTGGCAGACGTTAATAAACTCGGTTGATGTTTTTAAAACTATAAACATGTCAAATTTTATCGCGTAATAATAATTGATAAAATTGTTAAATAAAATGAAAGGTTTTTTTTCAGCTACAAATGGACTTATACCACTTTCAATAATAACAAATTTTCGAAAACACGAGCATTAATTAGGTTTAAATTTATTATTTTAATCAAAGCTAGCCCTCTCTGAAAAGTACTTTTTTTAATTTAAAAGATGCTAATTAAAACGATGCTAACTAAAATTGATTTTATTGGGAAACATTCTCTGTTACACGATATGAAAGAACTTATAAAAAATAAACTCTTTAAATTGTCGCAAATGTAACTTGAAAGAGAGAAAAAATTGAAATCTCTAGAAACACATTTCATCTATTCATCGTACGTTGTAAAAATTAATACACCTACGTCTTGTATACTTCACACATATTGTTGCATGCTAAACGCATTGTGCGCATTTTTGTGCCCTCCAGCTGCCCCATTAAATACGTAAATACGTTCATATTCTGAATCACTGCGTTGCACGAAACACATAATTCTGGCTCCAATTACCACGTTTCCTACGGAACCGGTAGGCAGTACCCTAATGCTCGTACTCGAACGCAGAAGATAGATATCCGAGATAGAGCGGAACCATATCTTCCTTGCGAGCAGATAAAGTTCCAGCCCGTGGCCAGTTACCGAAGGCCACTGACGGTGCCTCGTAACGCCAAGTAGATGGACTTCGCAACGATTGCATAAAGTTAGATCCCTATCCGTATATTTATTCGATCGCGGAGCTCAACACACGAACCGGCGGCGCCGCGGCCCCGCACGCAACAAAAACGGTTGCTTTTTCGTGCGAATGACCGTCGTTCATATATTTAACTAACTCACACGCGAATCGTCTCGCGCGCGACAGCGTTTATTTGCGTACGGTTGCTCGGTTCTTGCGCGTTCTTGCACTCGTCGCTGGCGACTCTTTCAATCGTACGCCGAGTAGCACGGAGAGATAGCGTATGTACAGGGTGGTAAGAAAAGTTTGTCAAGTCTATACCTTCGACTTGATGAAAGTCAGAAAAAAAATTTTTTTTGCATTGTATTCTACTCGTCACGAAGGTAAAACTTTCCTAAAGAATCACAGGTCGCAATCTAGTTTTTTTGGAGAATGGTAGAAAAGTTTCTTAATCATTTAGCATTGTAAACGCGTGCGTTCTGACAGCGACTTTATAGTTCCGCGTGGATGTAACGTATTTATATTTATATTTCGAATAATGTTAGCATCTAGTTTTATCATTTGATTTAAACTCACACTGACGCTACAACTATGAATATAAATCAAATGTCAGTGAACTTAATCCAGAACCATAAAGTCGCTGTTAGGACGTAATGTCAAATGAATAAGAAATTTTTTTTGCCACTTTTCAAGAGAACTATTAGATTTTATATAGGCTTCGTGACAAGTAGAAAAACAAAAAGAAATTTGAATCTTGGTAAGTTAGAATTCACGTAGAATTCATCTATGATAGGACAAACTTTTCTTTGCGTCTTGTGAAATATTTACGACGACTCTAACCGAACAAGACGTCGATCAGGGGTCAATTAATCAAACGAGGAGGTTCAGTTAATCAGAAAGTTTCGGTGAAAATATCCAAAGAAGTTGTAAAATATTTACGTCGCGTAACGTCGACGTATGATCAGAGGGCAAGTTGTGAAAATGTGTAACGCTCAACATTTGACTTTACACCTGTAGCGTAACACCGAGCAATAAGAAATTTGTATGAAAACAAGGGAGCCTTCAGACCGCTTGGAAACCTCGTTTTACACCGCTAATGAAAAATTTCGCCATATCTTTCGCGCTCGATAAAAAGTTTCTCGTTCAGAAAGCGTTCGGATACTTTCATCAGCAAGTGTACGTCTGTGTGTTTGCGCCCAAAGTTCGAAGCTCCGGCAGAAAATCTGCCGCTTATCTAACCGTACTTTCTCGTTCCTCCTCTCCCACCGTTCTTTCTCCGTCTCTGTTCGTGTCCCGCGAGCGTGTATCAGCGTGAATTCGCGTTTATTGCCCCGCGTGTACGTGCCCGTACGTAGAGACCCTCTGGCAGCGTGTATGTACGTATGCATGTGTACGTGTGGTCGAACCACCGAACCAACTACGAAGTTTTGTTTCAGCAAAGTCCCCTGCCTTTACAAGCAGTTTTACGCGACGTAACTTACGAGTCGGGGCAATCTAGACGACCAGCCAGAACGACGACGATATTACTTCCTTGGGTTAGGTTAGGATCGGGGAAACCCAGGGTTACCGACCCAACAATCCCGTACCACGGTACACACCGCCTTTGTTGGTTCCTTTAACTCATTAAGGATCCCGGGCTGAGCAATAACACGTAAGCGTTTTTGTCAAATTACGAAACGTATGCCAGAACGACGGAGAGTTTTCGGTAGAAAAAGATGTGTCATTCGTTGAATTTCGCTCGAAATTATGATAGAAATTAGAATTCAAATGCCGTCGAATTCCTTTAACCTCTTGCCACGCACGTCGGGAATTTTTTTGTCTCAAATTGTAACGTTTTCTCAGTCTTAAGCATTCTTAAATGTAAGTATAGGTAAAAACAAGTGATAAGTTTGTTACTTTGTAATAATTTCTATCCAATGACATCACGCCGACGAGTTCGACAGAGAAAGAAAACGACGAGTCATTGTATACGGGTTCGGTCACTCGTTATGGTCCGCGCGAACCAATTGCCAACGCAAGCGGTTAAATTTCGAAATTTCTTTTCGTCAAGATTCTGGACGTTATTACTTACCTTTTCACCATATCCAAGATTCTCAAAATACTCTTTACTCCAATATTACGGCATTGTTGAATTTATCAAACACGATATTTTTCACTTTTTTTCCTAGTGACTAAAATCAAACGGTTATAAAAAAGAGAAATAATAAATTTCACGACTTAAAAAATCTTCAATATTCTCTTCTTCGATTTTCGTTCGTAACGCCGAGTCGGTGAAAATTTTCCGTGAAATTGCGAAATGTTGCATTGACTCGGCTCGAGTCCTTAATGAATTAACACGGCGCACTTCCCGTGGTTCTCCGATGTTCGTCTGAACGTTCAAAGCTCTCCTCCCCTCCTGGCATTGAAACGTAAACACAGACGATAATACGCCGTTCTCAGACAATGAGAGCTCATCATGGAAAGCTCTTTGGTCGAGCGTGCTTCCGCCGAGCGGAAATTCGGACGGTATATCGAGCCGAGCAGCTGAGCAACTGCGTGTTGCGCACGTCTCAGCGTTGCCCGGTCGAGAGTACTTAAGGCGGATCTAGCTCGAGACGACGACGACGACGACGACGATGACGATGTTGTCGACACGGGCGCGGTGGATGTCGTTCGATGGCCGAAGACTCCGGCTGCTCGGGAGAGGATATTGCATAATGTCCGGCGGCTAACTTCCGGCAAGAGCTTCCCCCAAGTCCTGGCTCCAAGTAGTTCGATCGTAACTTCCGTGAATATTGCCGGTGTGGCGGTTCGTATTCATAACGTGGTCCCCGTGGCTCGTCGTTCGTGTATGGGATCCTCTCTCGGTAAAGTTATATTAGTTTTCGCGTTAGGTTCTTCCGCGACGCCTACGGGATTCTCTTTGTCCGTATTGAGAAAAAGGCGAAAAGAAAGATGACGAGTTCAAGGATAGCAGCGTCGGTCGCATTATCGGGGGATAATGAAAAAGTCTCGGGAGAGTATCGGCGAGACGCGATAAGAGTCGGATGATTTCCCGGATAATTCGCGGTCGGCGCGCGCGTGTCGTCTCTGTTCCGAGAGTAGAGACGCGGGGAGGATAATTTCGCGAGAACCCAGAGCCCGAGTTGTATTGTGACGAGACTCTTCAGACGTTTTCGTTTCAATATCCCGGTAGTAGCGCGAGTCCTGCGGGTGTTGGGCGAGGAGAGGTGGCATAAAGGACATCATCTCTCGCCGAGCTAAATATAAGTGCTACCGCGGACCGGCAACGAACGAGGGACCGGCTTAAAACATTTTTATTCGGATGCTGATGGAAGGACGACACCGAAGAAACGACGTTCGACCGTGGCGAGAGGGGTGAAACAGGGATGGGGGCGGGGGAGGGAGAGAGAGAGGAAAAAAAAGACGGAGGTGTCCTGAAGTTTTTCGGGGTGGTTGTCGGATATAATCACTGGTAGGACTATCCCCGCTCATCGTCGTCGTCGTCGTCGTCGTCTTACCGATTCCTCTCTTCTCGTCCTCAGGTTTTCTCTTTTCGAACAGAGCAACCCACCTCTCCTCCTCCCTGCCTCCTCCCCTTCGTCTCCCTCGCTCGTATTTCGTCTCACGGCATTGTCCCTTTTAGTCCCTACGGGATTGCGGGGCCAACACGCCGAGATATCGGATCAATTTTTTAAGCCGAGGGTGCCGAGACTTTACACTCCTTGAGAGACGACGACGACGACGACGACGGCGACGACGTCGATGATGACTACAGAGGGACCGGGGTGGCGAGCACAACCATCGTGTTTCGGATCTCTGGGGTTCGTGCTTGCAGATAGACGCGCCGGGGTGAAATCAAACCGTGAAGAAAATTAAAACGAGGAACCGAAGGATATCGCGGCCGGATTGCTCAGCCGCTTACCGCGCCATTCCACTCGTCAACTCCCCCGCAAATACGCCACCTGAAAAACGCCAGGCTTCACGTCAACAACCTCTTTTCGACTAACCACGCTTTCTCCTTTTGTCTCGCGAGCAAACATTCGCTCGACGCGAACGCCAAAGCATTGAAAAACTGCACGTAGACAGGATCAAAACTCTTTGTTTTTTGATCAGAAATTTGCGCGCGCCAAATGTTCAAATTTCAGATCATTATTAATTCCGTAACGAGAAATCGTACCAATGCAACGAGCCAGGCCTGATTTTGAAGCGCGGAGCTTTCTCAGTGAATTCGTTTTCTACAAAAATTTTGTTGTTATGACGTTACGTACCATACGTGGGAACGTAAAGACTACTCGTATTTCCCCCTCGAGTACGCTGTAAATTCAAACGTCTCTCGAAACACTGAGAAATTTCTTTCCTCGGCTGAATCGACCGTGGATTTGAAGATCGAATCCTCCCCTTTTTACAACAACCCTCTGAAACTTGCTGCGCGATTTCATTTCGTCAGGTTATCGAACCGGAAACGACGAAAATTTCGCAATCGACGATTCGAGGTCTTGGAACTTGTTGGATTTATCTGTCGTTTAATATCTTACTGTTGTTGGGTGTTTTACGATACAGTTATTAAATATATCCAGACTAGATTGCCACACAAAGTTGTCCGTTTTCGCTAAGAGTGTTGTACTCCGTTCTGCCAATTTTAAAGCGTGTACAGGCCTCGAGCCGAAGGGAGGACACACGCTCCCTCCCGCTTCTCTGTTTCTTGGTTCGTCGCTCTTTGCTCGTCGTCACGCTCCACTGACGTTCCTTCCGACCAACTCGTCCAATTTCCATAACGAGAATTCAAATAAGCGGGGAGGGAGTTTCCGCGTCCGTTCAACTGTCGCATCGATTATCGCGAGTTACGGGGCACGGAATTAACGCGGGAGAGGCGATAATGTCGAGCGAGCTCGAGCCCGAGAGAGCGATTCCATTCGGCGTTTTGAATAAAACACACGTTTCCCTTTTCTTCGTTGGCGAGAGCGTGTATCGTAAAAGGGACAAGGTCGACGATAGATCGTTCGCGCGCTGGAGTACACTGTAAAAGCGTAATCGCGCTGGCAGGTGCACGATCCGCCGGGCGGGTGGAAGCGCGCGGCGAGCTCGCGAATGGATGGTTATTTCGATTTAGACGAAAGAGCTGTCAGTTACTGCCGTGTTTTTTTTTTTTTTTTTTTTTTTTTTTTTTTTTTTCCCTTCAACGGTGGAGGAGAAGTGTTTCGCGCACACGTGTTCGTTTTACGATGGCCGTGTAACTTCGATTCGCGGCGATAAACGAGAGGAAAGGGGCACGCACAGTACCGGTCAAAACTTGGGTACGATTTTATTTTTTTATTTTTCTCTGGTAACGTGGTATAGTAATAAAATACCTGAAGCAAGAAAATTATTATTGATGTTAAAATTACGATAGTTGTCGATGTTGGGAAAACTATATATTGGATCTTATTTTATAGTGTTGTGTATAATACGGGAGGGTAAAGAACTGAAAGAAAATTCGTCGTTGAATCAGATTCTCAAAACAAACTCAGTGACCCACACACGCAAATCCGTATTCAGATTTTTGGCCGAGGGCATATTTCATGTTCGATCGAAGTTCTTTTTGCAGAAGAAGCGAAATTTCCGAGAAGAGCAACGTAATACGTAATGTACTAAAATACTTGAGGCAAGAAAAATCACTATTAATATTAAAATTGCGCGATCGATATTGAAACTGTAAATGGTGCTATGTGTGTATAGAAGTATTACAAAATTGAACTAGAAAATTTAATACAAGAAAGATAAAGAACTATCGATAAAAAAATTCGTGACTAGATCGTCACTGAATCAGATTCCCAAAATAAACGCAATGGCAATTTATGCAATGGTCCACACGCGCAACGTGTACTCAGACTTTTGGTCGTGGATTCAAAATCCATGTTCGATCGAATTTTTTCATCGGGAAAAAAGCGAAATTGCCAGAAAAAGAACGACGTAATACGTGATGTACTAAAATACTGATTGCGAGTCAAAATTGATATTAAAATTACGCGTCGATATTGAAGAATCTTATCTTGCAAGTACTGTGTAGTTGTAGAAGTACTACAAAATTGGAATAGAAAATTTAATACAAAAGGATAAAGAACTTTCCAAAAAGCATTCATCGCTGAATCAGATTTCCAAAACAATAGCAACGGTAGCTTACAGAATGGTCCACACAGACTTTTGATCGATGGTGTACAAACTCCATGTTCGCGATCGAATTTTTTTCACCGAGAAGAAGCGAAATTGCCGGGGGAGAAACGAGTGGAAGGCAGTCTTCGTAAATCGATTATAAGTACTGTGTATATGTGAAAGTATTACAAAATTGGAATGGAAAATTTAATACACGAGGATAAAGAACTTTCCAAAAAAACATTCGTCGCTGAATCAGATTTCAAAAACAATAGCAACGGTAGCTTGCAGAATGCTTCACACAGACTTTTGTTCGATGGTGTACAAACTCCATGTTCGCGATCGAATTTTTTCACCGCGAAGAAACGAGATTGCCGGGTGAAAACGAGTGGAAGGCAGTCTTCGTAAATCGCTTCATTTCCCAGCCGGGGATTATAACGCCGCACGGCGGTCAATAATAAAATAAATCACAGCCTCGTAAAGGCATCCGTCATTCCGACGTAGGCGAACGCCGCCCGGACTTTGCGGCCGCAGTATAGTTTAGTGCTAAACGCTAGCGCGGACGCTTCGCTGCGAGACTTCGGCGCGGCAAGATGGACGAAAACGGCGAGCTATATTTCTTTATTTAATGCTGCTGGTAACGGGCCACGATGGTAAATCCGTTTTATTCTTCGCGCTGAGTCAGCCCGCTAGTCAAAGGTGTAGACCTCCGCTTCGTACGTGGTTCTCGCGCCGTTTAGCGCCTCTTCGCCGCGTACGTCAGTGTCGCTCGCTCGCGTTTCCAACGGATGACCTTTCTCGAACGTTAAACGTCGGCCATTAGGAATTTTACGGCCGGTCGTATTGCGATTGTTCGATCGCGGAACTGATCGAGTGAAAATAGATGGATCTGAATTCGAATTATTGTTTCTTCTTCTTTTTCTTCTTCTTTTTTTTTTTTTTTTTTTTCGATGAATCGATAAATTGGTAACTTTATAAACTCTTTCGAAGCGTATTAGTTTATATCAGCTCGTGTGCGATGTCCGGTTAGTTGGTTTAAGTTGGGCGCGATTCTAGTGAATCAGAGCGGTGGAAAATCAATAAGCGTTCGTGCACGTAGTTATTTGCGCGAGGAGAGAGTTAGTTCAGATTCAAGAGAGAGAGAGAGAGAGAGAGAGAGAAAGAGAGCGTCTGATGGAAATAAAATGAAGAAAATACGCGGAGATAGAGAGAAAGTTCTTCCAGGAAACAGCGAGTTAAGTTTAACCTGGTCGCAAGAGGATTGTAATTTAGTTTTATTGCTCTATCTTGTTACTTGATATAATGTATTGCCGAAGACAATTGGATGATCGTTGCCGTAAATAATTCTGTAAAATGCCAACTGCAAACAAAAAAAAAAAAAAAACGACTGTAACAGAAGAAAACAAATGAAAAAGATTATGTTCCAAGACATGAAAATGTATATATATCCAGTTTAATCAACTAAATGATGGAGATTTGATTCATTCATATAATGATCAAGTTTATGATAAACTATAAAACTGATCACGAGAACACAATCGTGCAACAAAATGTACAGCTACAATATGAATACCCTTATGTAATACTTTCGAGCAATTTATACTTTGCACGAAAGTAACGTTTGAATTATCCTGCTTAATTCCACAAACCACGATGCACGCGGATCGCTCTTCCATCGTTTACAAAGCCGAAACCATTATTAACCGCAGAGTAAATAGAAATCACTTAGGCTGGAGTGTGGGGGGCGGTCAGTCTCGCTGTTTATACACGCTCGGTGTTCCATTATTTCCGCCGGCGTTCGATGATCTCACCGCGATGATAGAACCGCGTAGAAACCACCCCGTAGGTCGGCCATCGATACGTTTACGATCGGCCGGCGGTAGCTTTTCGTCGCTTCCGTTTACCCGAAGAGCGGTAAGCACGGTCTGGCTCGTTTTCCATCGCTAGCCAGTCCAGATGTTGAATCGATTTACATGCAGATTTCGGTGATAAAACGGTGAAACGAAGGAGTTGATGGCGCGTACACATCCCGGGAACGGGTAATTAGACCGATCGTCGGGACACGTACACCGCGTGCAGAGAGACGAATTTACGTGAATGAATTGTCCGTCGTTGATACAGAGACGCGTCAACGATCCGTCTGACCTAATTACCTACTCGAAAACGCCAGCTCGCCAAATGGAGAAGCCCGTTAATTTTCTGTTTTCCGTCAGGGGTTGTTTCAACCGCTGTAAAATTTGCAAATTACGACCGATTTTTCTCTCTCTTTCTCTCTTCAATTTTTTTTTTTTTTTTCTTGGTCGGTTACTCGCGTGAAATGCTTGCCGTTTCGTTTTCGTTTTTTCCTTTTATGGTTATGATACGCCGCGTATTTGTTCGACCAATAAAACAGAAAATAATAACCCTGGGGTCTGAGCCTTCTACGCTTCCGCGATCCCGAAGGTCGAACCCTCTGATCCCTGCCTCGAATTGTTTGCATTTCCCCGGCATATTTTCGCGATATTTATTCGTTGCGGCTCGATTCGCCTGTCAGTCACAGCCTGTGCTTCTTACCGTCGAAGAAATCGTGATGGACGAAGTTGAAATCGTTCGTTGATATAAAATGCAGACTCTGGATCGAGGGAGGTACGCGTTCTTGAATTTTTTTGTCGGACAAGCATCGAATTTTTCTTAATCAATTTTATGTGATGATGAAACTACTTTTAACAACAAGATGCTACAAATTCGACGTACGTGCGTTGGGTTTGATGAAATTCGAAGAAAACAAAAGATCCAAATTATAAATTGATCTTCGTTATTACCTACAAAATCGGTGATCTATAACTATCAATAAAATTGGAAAAAAATCTCGATAAGCAGGATAGATTAGTAGACCAGAGGTGGCCAATAGTGATGCATTTCATGACTTTTTCAAGATATAAAAATATTGAAATTAACTCGACTATTTTTAGAGTTTAGTCAATATATTGTCACGATTAATTTTCCTTAGTTTTTTAAAAGCAAAATTTGATATTTTCCCTCCTGTTTCAAGTGATGTTGTCTTAATAAACTTTTGAAAATTCCCAAAACTTTTCCAAACATTAGAAAGTTTGTACAAAAATATATACATTTATTTGGAAGTATCTATAGATACGAACGAGCTTTCTCCTCCATGAAATTAACGAAGAATTAAGCACCGATCGAGAATTTAAAGAGAAGCAAAGGGCTCGAGCAAATAGGCTCATAAATCCCATTAAAAAATAATTTTTCCTTCTTGCTATTTGTAAACGTACAAGTTTCTGTTGTTGAACTAATTTACTGCCGCATCGAGATACTAGCTTACTTGAGAAAAAAGTTGGCACGTAGGGTACAAAAGTTTTGCCATCGAAAGCTCAGACACAGGAGTGAGAATTACTATATTACAAACGCTTGCTTCGTTCGTATTGTCATTCAAAGAAATCCAGTTAATGTAGCAGATAGGTTTATAGGCAGAGGTTGACAGTAACAAATTAAACGTATCAAGATTTACCAGACTCGTCGAAAATCCACCGTGAAACGAAGCGAAAGTGTCGACAGTTTTTTCCATCTTCGCTCGACACGCGCAACACGTGTCAGTTGACAGTCTTACGCATAAAATGACATACTCTTGTGCGTGAAACGCTAGTCCACCATCGTTCGGTTCTAAATCATGTGCCACCGTCGACGATATTCGTCAGAATAGGTCTCCAAAGCGAGGAGATCTCAACGTTAACGAGTATCTCACAGTCAGTCAGTCAGTTACGTAAATCGCGCGTTTACACAAGTAACGCGGTTTACTTTAACGAACAAGCGGTCTCAGCCAGAGCTGGGTTCCTTTACGAGACGGCGATAAGTCATGTAATTAACGGTATAAACTATAATCGCGAACCGGTTACGATTTGAAAAGATCTGACTCGCTGGAGCGAGCCGAGAAAGCAGCCGTTTTTACGTTCGCGCGAGGAAAATTCGAGCGCTATGCACTGCATTACCCAGGATGAAGTTGCTCAGAATTGGTCGAGCTTAAAATTCAATCTCGAAGTTTGCGCGGAATAATCAAACTTGCTTATTGTGTATCGCGAGACGCCAGTACACTTTATACGTGAAATGTATATTTTCGGATTAGCGAGAGATAATGCCAAGAATTATTCGCTGGGATTGTTCGAGTCTATATTTGGGAAGATAGTATGTGAGAATTAATAAAATAAGTAACGAAATATATATATATATATACGTATGCTTATTGAATTGTGAAAATTACAGTTGAAGTATTACTATTAATATCGAGCACAAAGCTCGATCAAAATATACAAGTTTGTCGATAATTGTATTCATCACTTCTTCTTCTTCTTCTATTTTTATTTATTGTCGCATCGACAGCGAAGTCATTAGCGACGACGGTGCCATTAGATATGTGTGTAGTAGTTTATGTTTTTGAGATAATCTAATACTCTTTGTATGTCATTTTGAGAAGTCAGGTTTGTGTTTGCGTTGATTCCGTATTTCTGTCTTTGGATTTCTGTGGTTTGCCATTCGTGCAGTATGTGGGTTATTGTTAGTGGATGGTTATTGCAATGAGTGCTGGTGGGTTGTGTAGTTTTTTTTTTTTTTGAGTTTGTGTTCATGTGTCAGCTTGGTATGACCGGTTCTTAGGCGTGATTCACTATTATTCCGTATACTCTAAACTTTTACAATCTGCCACAAAAAAGAATTAAAATTTGCACGTATTTGCAACACAAAATGGACACGTTCGCAAAACAAACGGAAAGTTAAATAAAAATATGTCCGTGAAGAATTATGACCTTAGCAACGAATCCAACCCATTCATTTTCAACTCTTCACAGATCTCTTAAAAACTCGCGAATTGCTTCGCTTAACTTCGCTTAAGTGCTCACCCTTAGCGGGGTTTACCTCGGCTTAAGCGATACCGAGAAGCATAAATGTTATACGTCCGGCGAAGTGGAGGCGCAAGAGAGCGAGAACGAGCCTCGCGTGACTTGGATTGGATCGCGGCGTGTTAAGGGAGGTAGAGGGACCCATGAAAATCGAACGCGAGTAGGAAATTAGTCGGAGGCGGAATGGCGGAAGGTGCTACCTTCTCGTCCCGAATGGCCGACTGTAAAGATAAACGCGCCGAATGACGGGAAAATTCCCGAAAATACCACCGAAAATAAAATGTTGCGCTCGATTCCGCGCCCTGTATATATATCGCGGTCGTTCGCGTGGTTTTTTTTTTTTTCTCCTCCGTGCTCGTGAATGCCTTCGGGGCCTCCCTTCGAGGTTTATTCGTAGCATAAGCTCTCTCGCGGGGTCCCCTCGACGAGCTCTCTTCTCTCCGTGGCTGGAGAAAGGGTCGCTTTATCCTTCGGGCTGTCTTTATTATCGGGAGAGAGTCGATCGCTTTTCGCCTTCTTTACAACCGCGAATGCAAATGGTGGCCGTATCCGTTCGCTCCGCTTCCTGCCTCGCCTCGCCTCGCCTCGCCTCGCCTCGCCTCGCCGAAAATTCCTCCACCTCCGCCGGTTTCGCGTACCAGCGACCTCTGCCTCTTGAATGCTGCCACCGGCAGAAATAATAAAATACAGATTTGTCGTGTGTCTTGGAGCGGTAGTTGGCGCGACGGCGACAAACTTGAAGGGGTGGTTTCGGAGATCTCGTCGGGTGTTTTGAATCTACCAGTTGTCGTGGAAATGAAATGCCCTTGTTCAAAATTCACTTGGAATTTCCTGAAATTGTTAGTCGTCCGACATTTGTTGGAATGAAATTCCTCGACGAGTAAACCTTGCGTTTCATTGAAAGAATTCGTTCGCGATCGCCTGAAGGAACGTAGCCGTGAATTAGGGGTAGTTTTAAATTTCCAAATTCTCGGCGACGTGAAATTTTTATCGACAGCGTCGCGTCAACCTAGCGAGCAGATCACTTTGGGTACTGTCATTGAAACTTGGCTTGGTGTAATCGCCAGTCAGTTAGTTACAGTCAGATGTCCGCCAGGGCGAGGTAAATCCCGTGGTGAACATAACCTGACATTACATCGGGGACCGTAGAGCAGATCAGTGAAAAGTGACGGTGTTAACTAAGATTAACGGGCGAGATTAAGCAGGGGAATTAATTCTGCTCGCTCATTTGATCCTCCGCTAAGCAGATTATCGCCGACCTCAGCCGACTAAGCGCGAATTAATTCGATTGAAACGCAACCAATGTTCGCCGTGTCTGATTCACCCCGAGCGCCGACGATCCACCGTCCGAATAGACTCATATTCGTTCGTGTTTGTCGCTGACCACGCTCCACCGTCACTTTTCGACGAAACGGACAGAGGAGAACAGTCTTTCTGCGCCGTTATTTACGATTACAGCTATCCCGAACTTATATCGCGATCGTTTTTCCTTTTCTTTCACTCCTTTCTGCCTCGTCTTCGTCTTCCTCTTTCTTCTCCTCCTCCTCCTTTCTCACTCCTCCCCCTAGCCTGTTCTTTTTCTTCGCCCGTTCGTGTTTGCCCGACGCATCTTTCGGGGAGAAAAACGCGTCGCCCGGCCTCCGGGCATTAGCAGTGATATTTTATTCATGAAGCACCTCTTCTGTACACTGGCTGGCCTAACCCGAAGCGGAGCGCGATGCGAAACCTACTAAATAAAACATCCATACGCGCCTCGCCCATAAATTTCTGCACGGCTGATAGATTTACAAGCCGCCCTCTGCCGAACTGATATTTAAATTAGTCCAACTAAGGGGCACGCGGCATCGCTTCGCCGCGGGTGGCTTACCTTTCAACCCCCCCGCTCGAAGTTTCTCGCTCCTTTTCTCGCGTCTTCTCGCTACCTTTTCTTCTCTCCTTTTTTTCTCCTGTTTCTCGCCGGTGAAAAGAAGAACCAGCGAGGCAGGGAAAAATATGTTTCTCCGCGAGCATGCTTCTCAGGAAGCACCGAGTTACGTTTCTTTCATTTTCAGCGGGAAAATTCACTTCTGCGTAACGTACATCATCGGCCAGGTGGCCGGGTGAGACTCGAAAGGTCGAGTTGATGTATAAATCCATCGTCTCTTATCTCTGTCTCACGTACGCAGTAGTAACATTTGAAAATCGTACATGAAAATGTAACACCTGTTGTATCGTTCACCCGTGACACTCGCAAATTTCTTGAACTAAAGTACGTATACTAAATATTCGTCTGTATGTAATATATTAAAAGTTACTAGTGTATAATAAACCAAAAATTACATCTGTTGAAGGATATGTAATACTACAGACACGCAGTATTAAAAATTACGTATATCAGAATGTAATTTTTACGTATGTTAGAACACTGGTTCTTAATTTCTTAAAACTGCGACCTTTGGTACTTTTCGTGATTATTAAAAAAACATGCAGTATTAAAAATTACACGTGTACACGTGTGTTAAGAACATATATGTATACTAAATATTCGTCTGTATGTAATAGACTAAAAGTTACTAGTGTACAATAAACTAAAAATTACGTCTGTTGAAGGATATGTAATACTACAGACAGGCAGTATTAAAAATTACGTATATCAGAATGTAATTTTTACGTATGTTAGAACACTGGTTCTTAATTTCTTAAAACTGCGACCTTTGGTACTTTTCGTGATTATTAAAAAAACATGCAGTATTAAAAATTACACGTGTACACGTGTGTTAAGAACATATATGTATACTAAATATTCGTCTGTATGTAATAGACTAAAAGTTACTAGTGTACAATAAACTAAAAATTACGTATGTTGAAGGATATGTAATACTACAGACACGCAGTATTAAAAATTACGTATATCAGAATGTAATTTTTACGTATGTTAGAACACTGGTTCCTAATTTCTTAAAACTGCGACCTTTGGTACTTTTCGTGATTATTAAAAAAACGTGCAGTATTAAAAATTACACGTGTGTTAAGAACATATATGTATACTAAATATTCGTCTGTATGTAATATACTAAAAGTTACTAGTGTATAATAAACCAAAAATTACATCTGTTGAAGGATATGTAATACTACAGACACGCAGTATTAAAAATTACGTATATCAGAATGTAATTTTTACGTATGTTAGGACACCGGTTCTTAATTTCTTAAAACTGCAATCTCTGGCCCCTTTGGCGACTATTAACCCTAACATATACGAATTAAATGAAATTTGATATGGTCAAAAAATAATATTTTGTCTAGACGTAACAAAGATAATTTTTATACTCTTACATTTGTACTGCAACATGATGATAAATTAATAAAATATGATGAAAGAATCAATAAATGAATCAATAAATCCACAGTCTTTTAGGAAAACGCATCATTGTAATCGTGTCAAGGGGTTAAGAGACGTGCAATGCTAAAAATTGTACATATGTGCGTCCTAAAGCACGAGTCCTAAATTTCTTAAAAATTCGATCTCTAATTCCTTTTGCATTTCCCAGTTTCTTTACCCCGATCACGAAAATAAAGATCGAAGTGTACACGTGTATCTCGACACGAGGGACGTGCTGGCACTCATTACGCTTTCCTTTTGCACCGGTTGGCCGATTCACCGGGGATCCCGGCGTGAATCGGCCGCCTTTCATTATTCATCGGAATCGTTGGAGCCCGTTATCCCTGCGAGAAGCGTCGAGTTCTCGAGTACCTTCAGCAGCCCACTGGCCCACTTGCTCGCGGGGAACAGGGTTGAAAAGACAAGAAGAATTAAGTGCCGTGCACCTCTTCCCCCTTCGTTTTTTCTCACTCCCTCTCTCTCTCTCTCTCTCTCTCTCGCTTCTCGTGGCACTCCTTCCGTGGCAGAGGGTCCGTCGCTTCACGTACGAGTCTTGCCTCGCTCCGAGGGTGTAAATAATGAACGAAGGGATGATACGCGAGCTACCGCGCGAGGGTCGCCTCACTAGGTCAATACCTCGCGACCTGGAACGCCCGCTCATTCCGCGGTTATCGTTTCTCGAGTAGGCCGCCTTCGCGTTCGTTTCGATGGTAATTTTTGTTACGCGAGCGGGCTACACGGAAGGGTGGAATAAGGGGCATAAAGGTGTTCCGAGTGTTTCGAGCGAATGTTTCTCCACGGTGAATTTATAAAATACGCGCATTCGATGAAAATCAAAATTCAATCAGTACGTGGATGCTTTCAAATTATTTGAATTAATTTTCTTCGATTTATTGCGGTGAATTTGAGCAATTTGTTTCAACTTGTCGAGGGAAGATGCATGGATAGGTGAAGTTATAATTACAAATTTAATTCGTTCAATGATCGTTTACGAACGTTTTTTTGGTAAATTCGAACAACTCGACGATTCATTCAACGTATCATTTACTAATAGTTGAATGAAAATACATCGTGCTAATCGAGGATACAAGATCTTCTAACAGCGGAATGATAATTCGATTATGATAATTCGTGATTCATACGGTTGCTTTTTATAGACACTCGCTCTACCGTATGCGTGATATTATGCCTGTAAGATGATTGCTTGCCAATAACTACCGCTTTTGCAATTATGCAAAATTAACGTGTCGCCTTGTACCATTTTTCCACCTCGAATATGAACAATCGAACACAGATACTGAGACACACAAACGAGAATACACAATGATTGAGCAATATGATCGTGTCTTAAAAAATTTCTTTGCGAGCAAGAAATTTCGATTTTATGGTGCTTGTATCTTCAGTCTAAGTTCAATCACATTCGTATAGAATACGGAATTGAAGTTTACAACCACTGATTAACAATCGCAATAGTCGTATCATACGATAGTACGAAAAAAAAGTCTAGAAAACATCTGTGTGAAAAAGAAATATTTCCTTGATTCGATCGTGTTGCTGAAAATTTACAAATCGTGCAAAATCAATTTATTACTCAACCTCGTATCTTACGATAATACGAAAAAAAAAGTCTAAGAACCATCTGTGTGAAAAAGAAATATTTCCTTGATTCGATCGTGTTGCCGAAAATTTGCAAATCGTGCAAAATCAATTTCTTACCCAACCTCGTATCTTACGATGGTACGAAAAAAAAAGTCTAAGAAACATCTGTGTGAAAAAGAAATATTTCCGCGATTCGATCGTGTTGCCGAAAATTTGCAAATCGTGCAAAATCAATTTATTAACCTGGTATCTTACGATGGTACGAAAAAAAAAGTCTGAGAAACATCTGTGTGAAAAAGAAATATTTCCGTGATTCGATCGTGTTGCCGAAAATTTGCAAATCGTGCAAAATCAATTTATTACCCAACCTGGTATCTTACGATGGTACGAAAAAAAAAGTCTGAGAAACATCTGTGTAAAAAAGAAATATTTCCTTAATTCGATCGTGTTGCCGAAAATTTGCAAATCGTGCAAAATCAATTTATTACCCAACGACGTCCACGGATCCGCAAACTCCGTCGGGGACACCTCATGAAACGTTCGAGCAAATATATATCTAGTATCGCCACGGAGGAGGAAGATACATCTCGGAAGAACAAGAACCAGAAAAGGGACCCGACGAAGGATGCTCGAAATTGGTAACGCGATATTTACTCGACTTTCTCGGTCGTATTTTGTTTAGCAAACAGTCTGCGAAAGATGGCGAGAGACGACGACGACGACGACGACGACGACGAAAGGGGAAGGGGCGAGAAAAAGACGAGGAGGGAGGGTCGGTGGTCGAAGATGGAGACTGGTGGAAGATCAAAGCGACAGACGTTCAATCGAAAGCTGTCTGCCGGGACACCGCGGACGGGTAAACTGTCCGTGGAAACTATTTCCAACAATAACCAGGCGGTTGTGCGAGTTTCGCGTAGTAGAAACTCTCGCCGAGGAAACGATCCGTTCTCCGACTCGGCGATTCCGCCGGAGGGGGCAAGTTTCTCTGTCTATAATCAATGATTTTCCGGTATCGGGGCGCGCGGTTGCCGTTTTACGAGCGACTTGGACGGGAGGCTTTACGCGCGGAATATGTTAAAGCTAGAGGCAGAGTGTCCACGGAAACTCCGCTTCGTCGTTTCCTCTCGATGCAAATCCGGGCGTAGTCTAATGACGAGGATCCAGCGCGCCGTGGGCTGGCAAATCCTCCGCTCCGATTTTTCCCCTCTCCGCCCTTGCTCGTTTCGTTCTCTCTTCCGCTCCGACGCGGTAATGGCCGAGCATTCGAATGCAAACGCGGATCGTATCGCTTTGTCGCGGAAATATTCCACCACGTGGAAATGTGATTCTTCTTCTTCTAGTTTGCTCTCGAGAGTGCGAGAGGGATTCGGTAATTTTCTGGACAGTGAGGACGGAATCATTGGCAAGAGGTTGAAACGAAATTTTGTGTAAATTTGTAGGTACAGCGGTGTGAATGATTATAAACTCAGAGTAACTTTCATGTTTTTATTAATATTGAAACGAAAACTCAACAAAGTATCTATATATTTGTACATTGTAGTCCAGAACAAAACAAGGAAAAGCACGTAATACAAACTTCTTCTTTTGAAAAAAGTAAACGTTGTTTTAAAAATGGGCTTTTTAAGTTGTGAATAAGTATAAACTCAGTATTGATTTCCATACTTTTCCAGCCAATATTTCGTCGATTTTCCTCTATTTCTTATAACCTTCTTATAGTAATCGATCACTATCACTAGCACATTTAATCTGCTTTTAGGAATCTCTGCCCATGCAGATTCTATGCTATTCTATTCTATAAAGCATAGACGTCTGATTCATGGGTACTTTTAACTCGATTTTCATTGGAAAGGATACGAGGAACTTCGGAGCTGTCGAACGTTACGCATCAACCCGACGCAATATTAATTCAAGTGTACGTGCTCGGAAGTAACAAGGGGCAAAAAAAATATGAAACTCTTCTTATCGAGCCAAGAAGACCAAGTGCCTAAGGTACTCGTGATGGAGCGTCCATTTCCTCCGCTCGTCGCCTGACATGCAGACTCGTGACGTTCGCGTGGAAACAAATGGCGAACGGTCGTTGGATTATCCGCGACTCGTAAATTGCGCCAATTTAGATAGAGTGTATCAGAAGGCTCGATTTTTCCTACGAGAACGGAAACGAGTGGGCTGTGTATCGTGACGAAATGAAACGAGCGGGGGGGGGGGGGGGGGGGGGGAAAAAATGGAAAGAAAGGAAAAAAAAAAAGGAATAAAAAGGGGAAATGGAACAGACGAATAGACGCGTACAACCTCTCCCCCTCCCCCTCCTAACTAATGACACCGAATTCTTTTTCGTGACCAAATAAATGTCTTGATTCGTTTAATGTTTGCCTGCTCGTTTATTTGCCGGCAAATTGAGGGGAAATTGGGTCAAACGGGGGATAGGGATAGGGGTGGCTCGATCGAGAAGCACGACACAGGACAAATAACCGGGCAAAGAACCTGTCACGGGATACAGGACAGAACGGGAAAACGAAAATGGGAACCGAGCCGAGTATCCAGGCGATACAAGGGTCGGTAATCTTACACACCTTTCCTTTCCGCGCGTGGCTCGTCACGTCTCCTTTCTGTTTATCCTCTTTATTACGTGCTCGAAATGGAGGCGAGCAGTTGCCTGGAAACACGACGCATCCGATACAAGATCGAAACGAAGCGGCGCGGAAGAGGGAGGGAGGGAGGGAGCGTAGGTATCTCGATCCTTGCGGAGTCGGAGAAAAACGAGCGAAGGCGCGGAAACGAGAGGAAAGAAAGAGTGTGAGAGAGAGAGAGAGAGTGATAGGGAGGGGAGGAAGCCGAAGCGGATCGTCTTTGATGAAAGCAGATAGAGGCGCGGTGGTCCTTGTAAGAGCCCTCGTTCGTCTTGCTCCTTCTCGAGTGGGGGTCAAGTGGTCTCGGAGGCTGGAGGACCTTTCGAATAACGTCAGATCGGCAAAAAACGTTCGCCGCGACACAAAGGTGCAATTACGCGTACCCCCCTCCCATCTCCTCTTCGTCGACGTGTTCTCGTCGTGAAAGCTACTCCCGTTTTCGAACGCTGCCGCGCGTTCCCGAAGAATATTCTTTCCTCTGCCTTTCCTCGACCAACTCTATTTTCCCTCTGTTTTTTTTTTTTTTTTTTCATCT
>NW_025110300.1:271462-298258 GCF_011392965.1 Frieseomelitta varia | reverse complement strand
TATATATATATATATATTAGTATATATATTATTAATACTATTATAATATTACTAATATATATTACACTATATTAATAATATTATACTAATATATTATATATATATATATATATATATATATATATATATACACTAATAATATAATATTATATTATTTATATTATTATATTATTAATTATTATATATAATATAATATTATTAGTATATATATTATTAATATATATATATTACACTATATTAATAATATTATAACAATATAAATAATATAATACTATATAATATTATTAACACATACTATATAATACTATATAATACTATATAATATTATTAACACGTACTACACTATTACTATTATTTAAATTACTAATTATTAATTATCAACTCGGGGATTCGAGCCTAAACGTTCCAATACTCGAATTATCGACATTAAATGGTTGCATAGAATATTAAATATGAAATATATAACATATAATAGTGTGTTAAATATTTGATGGATATGTGAATAGAATATTGACAGTTTTTCTATTGGTTAAATAAAATATTTACTGAAACAATTATACGTGATGTGAAATATATTACGTGTGATTATGTGTTATGCGGCAATGAAATATATTAAGTAACATTATGTGTGACATTCAATAGAATATTGAAATTGTTCAGAATTTTGTGAGTAAAAATTAAACGACATTTGTCAGACGTTGATCTAAACAACTTGAAATTAATCGACCGACTGGCGAGAAAAGCGAAATGTCAAAGCTGCGAGGAACATCATGAATTTTATAATACTATCTCTGTATATATTACCTGTAAATTATACAATTGTGAAATTGGAATTTAATGTGATTCGGTCACTTTCTTGAGTTCTTTCACGATTTCGAATTTCACCATTCTTGTGCAAGAAGCAATATGCAAATTATCAAATAAATTTAAAGTTCGTAGAACGAGTAATTTTAATGCATTAAAAAGATTAATTAATTTAACAACCAATATCACCGCGGTAACAATCAGTTCCCAAAGATGCGATGTTCGAATATTAATGAAGAATAACTATATTTACATATTTACACACTCGTAAGTAATTAGACACTTTTAGATTCAACAATGCAGTATAAAAAAATATGATTTCTTCTTTCATACTGTTAGAATGTGAATTAAGTTACCTTCATTCAAGATATTGAAACGTCAACGAAGAATTCAATGCCATTATTTACGTTTCATACCTGAAACAGAAAACCAAAAGTCGCGTTACTCTTTCTATTCCATGAAACGAATGATGGAGAAAAAAAAAAAAAAATTGGCCTTAAGGGGATATTCTGGTAATCTGACTTGAAAAAAATCGACTTCTTTGGGATTTTTTTTCTAAGGAAACCATGGTACATTTTGGCATGCAGTTTTTGCACGCAGATTTATTCATACTTGAAGAGTATTTACAATTTTTTTTTTTAACGAAATTAATGAAAGTTGTGGAAATTATGTAGCCTCAGATAAAGCATGTTTTTAAAAAAATAACTGACGTGATTCCGGTCCACCTGGTTATTTGAAACTAAAAAAACCAGAATGCATTTTAATTAGTATAAATATGGCTATCGCGTGAACCATGGAAACAGCGAAATTTCGAAAATTAAAAAAAATGGTAGCATCTTATGAAGTTAAAATATCGATTTTCCTTGTGCTTTTTGTCTTTTAGATGGCAAAAAGAAAAAAAAAAAGAATAGGAAAAAAACATCAGATTTCGAAATCCGTGGTTCATACGATGAACGTACATCCGGTGAAGATCTCTTTCAAATTTCAAGTGAATTGGTCAACTAAAACGTGAGATATCCCGTCAATTAGTTTAAAAAATATGAATTTGAGAAAAACACATTTGAAATTATTGTTACCCATTGCACAAAAATATTCAGACTTACAATCAAAATATTATAAAATAATAATGACATAAAAATAAATAATAATATAAATAATAATGACATAAAAATGAATAATAATATAAATAATAATGATATAAAAATAAATAATAATATAAATAATAATGACATAAAAATAAATAATAATATAAATAAAATAATATAAAAATAAATAATAATATAAATAATAATGATATAAAAATAAATAATAATATAAATAATAATGACATAAAAATAAATAATAATATAAATAAAATAATATAAAAATAAATAACAATATAAATAATAATGATATAAAAATAAATAATAATATAAATAATAATGATATAAAAATAAATAATAATATAAACAACAATGACATAAAAATAAATAATAATATAAATAATAATGATATAAAAATAAATAATAATATTAAAAAACGAAATATTTATTGAAAAAAACACATTTAAAGTTTCTGTTCATACTTACGTTGCAAGTAGTACACCGTTTCCTTTAAACATCTTATAACATTGCTAATTTTACGAATTCAAACGAATCCTTTTACATAGACATCTTTCGAAAGCATATGTACTTTGAAAAAATGTAAAAAGAGAATTGATTTTTTTAAACCAGATTATCAAAATACCACCTTATCGAAGAGTGGATAAAAAAAATCACTTGACTACCAAAATAAACCCGTAATTTTTTAATTAACTTGCGAACGCTCTGGCTCGCTCAACGTTCGAAAGAAATAATTTTCGAAACATAACGAGAAAATCACGTTCGAACTTAAATTTAATTTAATAATTAATAAAAATTAGTTTTCACTTATATTTTGATGTTTCATTGAGAAAGAAATGATAGACGGAAAGAAACTTTTGGCCCACCCTATAGAAGCTCTTCGAGCTCCAAAACGAAACCGAATCGCACGAGTCTGTCTTACGAAATTAAATTGTTGAAAACAGTTTGGACAATTAGCACGAGCAACTGTACGTTCGTCGATATAATTTACCAACGACAATTTTAGCACGATTCATCGACCGTTTCAGAAATCGAAACGATCTCGCGAACAATCATTCGTAGATACAATTAAATTAAATCACAGTTTAAGGTATGTTTCGTAACGGGAGATAAAAGAAAAAAAAAGCGACCATGTGTTAAACAAACAAATCTGGAACGCAGAAAATCGTATAACGACTTGAATAGGTACTGTTCAACGAAAGTAGTACACGCCGGAATGAGTTTCCGGGGCATTCGCTACGAGCTGCTTTCAATCGCGCCACGTTGCTATAATAAGTACGAGAGAGAGAGAGAGACACCATCGAAGAAACACCTTGTTCTTTTCTTTCATTGAAATTGGACCGCCGATTTTTGTACATTTTCAATTTTTGCTGAATTTTTATTTAAAAGAATAAAAATATTACTTAAACGCCAAAGAAAGCAGTACAATTATTCATACTTTGTACATATTTTAAAATTTTCTTCTTGGAAACGTGTAAAATCATTTTCTGCTAGTTTATTTAGATTAGAATACAATTTAAATTACTAAGTTGAATTAAATTAAATTAAAAATACAGCATAATAAAATTTTATATTATATATTATACTATATATAAATATATAAATAAAATATATACTATATTATATATTTTATAATAAGATTATTACGTCATAAATATTATTACAAACGTTAATTATTTAAGTTACTATAAATGCAGATGACATAATTATTATTTAAATTACTATAAATGCCAACCATATAATATTATTTAAATTACTATAAATCCAAACGATATATTATTTAAATCACCATAAATGCAAACGATATAATTATTATTTAAATTACTATAAATGCAAACTATATAATATTATTTAAATCACCATAAATGCAAACGATACAATTATTATTTAAATTACTATAAATGCAAACGATATAATATTATTTAAATTACTATAAATGCAAACGATATAATATCATTTAAGTTACTATGCAATGATATAATATTATTTAAATTCCTATAAATGCCAATAGAAGTATTTATTATTCGACTATAATAAACAAAATGATGAAATTTGAGTTAAATGAAAATTATATATACATACAATAACGAAAAAATTTTTAACTTTGAACTGTTATAACTTAGTGAAAAAGAATCCGTTAATTTTGACAGCCCTGAGATCTAAAGACATTTTTATTCGTCAAAAAATAAATATATTTTAATATTTTAGTATTTTCTACTTGTTTCTAATGATTTTCATTTATTTCAATAAAGAATTTAATACTTTTCGTTTATTTTTGTATATTTTAATATACTTCTAGTATACTTTAATATACTTTGTGCATTATATTTAATACATAAAATGTAGTAATAATTTAATATATCAATATTAACACTAAGTGTACAAGTCTGCTGCAATTGCTGTAATTTTCTATTAACTTTGTAGATGTGACAATTTTTTAAAGAGCGAGGAAAATTTTAGAGAATTCACGTGGGATAAATTTTTTTAAAACTTTCTACAAATTTAGAGAGAGCGTATTAAAAAAGGATATCTTACTAAAGAAAGAACTCGAGCATATAATTTCTACAATTCTACTAACTTTGTAGACACGACAATTTTCAAAGAGCAAGAAATTGAACTCTCATTAGAAATTTAGGGAGCACATGCAAAATATTTTCCAAAAATGTAGAAATCTCTTTTTAACAACTTTCCACAAATTTAGAGAGCACACAGAGGAAAAAGGATGAAAGATAGTAAAAGATGTTAAAGAATATATATTATAATATTATAATAATATAGTTATACAATAATATATATAATAATATAATTATACAATAATATATACAATAATATAATAATATATATAATAATATAATTATACAATAATATATATAATAATATAATAATAATATTAATATAGTTTATTAAAAGTAGTTTATTACAACAGTAATATTAATATAGTTTATTAAAAAAGAGTTCTCGAAACAACGATACAGCGAACGAAACGAAACGACGTAATTACGCATTGATTAATACATATGGGCAAGAAATTTTAGGTTTCACACTACTATAATCGACGAGAAATCGTAGTTTCACCGTTCTAATTAATAAAGTCTGATGAAATCGAAAAGATTGCGACACGTTAAAAATATATATATACGAAAGTTGAGAACGTGAACGTAAACCCTAAGTTCGTCACGCTTCATTTCGTGCTGTACTACGAATATTTTTTAATAACGTGAATTTATAGTCTCTTAATTTGATGAAAAGTAAGAGGCAGAGAGATGAGATCGAGATAAGAAACGATTTCAATGCTCGTTATATAACAGAGACACGGTCGATGTTCTCGCGATAAAAAACCAAAGTCTGTCGTTACGACATGGTCTTTTTTTTGAAAGGAAGCACTTGGACGAACGTTGCTTCTATCGATTGTTTTGCAAACAAAAAATTCCTTCCGGGTGGAAAAAATTTGGTTCGAAAGTTTTGGATGAAACGACGAAGAAACGCGTATGTAGAATTTCTAATTTTACAATAACGCAGTTCAATATTTCACGATAATATAATGAATAATGTAACGTGATAATATGTTTATATAATAGTTATGTAACGTAACGTTTATATAATAATGACGACAAAGGTAATTAATGATACAATTTTATAACGTTATAACGATGTAAATTTGTGACTTTGTAATACTGTAAAATATAAATATGCAAAAGTACAAAATGCAAAATACGGTATAGAATAAGGTAAAATACTTTGTAATAATATGAAATATTTATAATCTTACAAGAATATAATATAACATTTTATAATATTTTATAATTTATTATAAAATATTTATATTATAAGAATATAATATAATATATACTATATTATATATATAGTATATAATATAAATATATATAATATATATAATATAATATATGATATATATAATCTTATAACAATATAATCTATAATTTATAATGTAACATATAATTCTTTAATATGAATATATTTATATGTATAATATACATTTAATGTATTATATATATATATATATATATATATAATATAATATATGATATATATATGATATATAATATATAATCTTATAACAATATAATCTATAATTTATAATTAAGATATATTATAACTTATAATTTATATTTAATGTAACATATAATTCTTTAATATGAATATATTTATAAATAATAACATTATGTGTATTTTTTATAAATAATATCATTATATGTATTTAGGATTGCGCTATTTAAGAAGATGACTGAGACAGACTATATTAAATATGTATATATTAATTATATTAGACAGAGTATATTATATATGTTATAATTAATGATAATAGGAAATAATATTAATATACGTATGTTCAAATATTAAAGCTTCGTATCATCACGTGTTTTCAATCATGCATATTTTCCTCTATATCTAGAGAACAGATATCTTAGATTGAATTAAGTTCAACAATTTCATCTTCAATCATATTAAAATTGGAAAATTATGGAATTTTACGAATGTAACATGTACTCAAAATACAAATTCAAATTACATATTACATTTAATAGAATTTATATTCATTTAATAATTATTAATTTATTTGGAATGTTATTTCCAAGAATATATTTCTAAAGAATTTATTTGGAATACTATTTTTAAGAGTATATATGTATATATCAATTACAGTTATTAAAATTAATTATAGCTATTGTTCACGTAAGAATTGTATCAACAGAAATATTAATTTAAATATTGGACTTGGAAAAAGAAAAATGACAATTCACAAGAAGTCGAGAATTTTCTGATACATTCATTTCTCAAAGTTCCAAAATAAATTTCCAAAAAAAAAAAAAAGTCGTGCAGCAAATCCTGAGGGATCGTCGCAAAAGACTTGAAAGTCTGTTACGAAAAAAATCTTTCCAACGTTTTCACACCCCAGTTCATGCCAATTCACAACATTCCCGAGAAGAAAAGTGCCTTCACTTTTTCCATCAGCTGCGTGATGTGAAAACATTTCAGAATAAACCGAACGACGCATCCTGAAAGCAGAGAAAGCCCCTCGAGCTTCCTCAAACGAGCTCAGTTCATCGTTCCACGATTCTTTTTTCATTTTCTTTTTTTTTCTTTTTTAAATACAATAATATAATTTAAATACAATAATATAAAAACATGTATATGTTATAATTATACTATAGTGTACTATACTATAGTATAACATACTGTAGTGCACTACAGTATATTATACTACACTAAAGTATAATACAGTAATATAATTACATGTATATGTTATAATTATACTATAGTGTACTATAGTGTATTATACTATAGTGCACTACAGTATGTTATACTATACTAAAGTATAATACAATAAGTCACAACAGTTCAAATATTTGAATTATCGAACGTCGACGGCAGTTACTGTTTGATGGAGGAAGAAATTGATTTCAGTGTTGGTGGAGCAGCGACGACGATCTAACGACAATCAGGAAAAAAGTGGAATAACGCGGATGTGGCGAACGAGGCCACCTCCGGGAGTAGGAGTTGGAAGAGCGTCTCTTTCACCGCGATTTTCGACCCGAAGGCCAAGGTTAACTGGGAAAACGGAGCGAGGCGAGGGGGCAGGATTCACGGACGCGCGAAGCCGAATTCGTTGCAACGAGTTGTCCGGGTCCTGAATAACACCCAGACCGTAGAAGACGAGAGAAAGTATACGTGCCTCGACGCGCGATCCCCCTTGTCACGAAAGCAAAGAGAAAAGAGCCGCGACGTGACGCGCTTACCGAGACTTTTCATTCAATCATCGTGGACAATGCTCTTTCGTTCGTTGGAATTCGATTCTCTTTATGGGGTGGAAAGAAAGGTGAAGGGGGGACACGCTGGTGTATGATTTCATGAATTTCGTAGGATATAGTATGTTGCGGATCGAGTACAATATACGTGTATACATGAAATGTTGTAATATAATATTTCATGCAGTGTGCTGTGATAATTAAAATATAATATAACAATATTATATTATTATACGTACATGTATATGTTATAATTAGACTATAGTGTACTATAGTGTATTATACTGTAATGCACTACAGTATATTATACTATACTAGAGTATAATATAATAATATAATTACATGTATATGTTATAATTATACTATAGTGTATTATAGTGTATTATACTATAGTGCACTACAGTATATTATACTATACTAAAGTATAATACACTACAGTATATTATACTATACTAAAGTATAATACACTACAGTATATTATACTATACTAAAGTATAATAATAATATAATATAATATAATTACATGTCTATGTTATAATTATACTATAGTGTATTATAGTGTATTATACTATAGTGCACTACAGTATATTATACTATACTAAAGTATAATACAATAATATAATTGTATAATATAATAGAGTACTGTACCATACAGTATAATACTATAATATAATACAATGATACGTTAATTATATTATAATATAATTATATTAATTATATATATAATTGTAATGATACATTAATTAAATTATAATATAATAATATAATATTATATAATTGCATAATTATATATTATATATTATAATATAATATAATTATATATTATAATATAATACAATACTATAGTGTACTTTAATTATAAAATATATAATTACATAATATGTATAACATTATAATAATTACAAAATAATGTTACAATATTATACGTATATAACTGTATAATATAATATTGTCATATCTTACAATATTATACGTATATAACTGTATACTATATTGTATTGTCATATCTTATAATTATACAATTACGTAATATGTATAATAAAATATAACAATGTATTATAACAATTTCAATACCACAATGTATACATATATGTATACAATGTGTTATTATATATTGTGTGTATTATACATGTAACAGTCAAATATAAAATATACATCATATACATAACATACATACACATTATATACAATGTACATAATTATATAATATTACAATACATATGTATACACATATTTTACATTTTACATAAGTCGTAATTACAATAAATACAATACATACAGTATAATTAAACGCAATAAATATAAAAAAAACTTTATACAATAAAACTCTCTTAATATATTAATCTTAATAACTGTATCATACGTTGTATTATTATATTACATGCAATAAAATTAAATTAAATACAAACAAACATAAAACATACTTTATACAATAAAGACTCTGTTAACACTTTCTTGGGGGGACATTTGAAATGATAGGCTGCGCATGAAAGATATGCATCATCTATTACAAACCATTTACAGAAATTTTATAAATAACCGTGCAATTTTTATTATTTTAACGAATTTTTATTATTGTAACTAATCTCACACTTTCGTTTCTTTTTTTTACAAGTAACATCTTAAAAGATACGAATATTCTTGTCAATTATCATTCAAATTATAATGATTTATACGGTCAACAGACATTTTCATTTAACTATTCATATCATATATATATATATATATTTTGCGGCAAGTGTATTTGTATATTAAATGTCATACATAATCTAACTTTGAAGAACACTGTAGAATATTTTTCCTAATATAAAATATATTTACTATACAATAAATATACTAATTTCTTGTTCTAAATAATAATACAAAACATTTGATGACATTACTAACTATTATTCACAAAAAAACGAATACATAATACTAAATAGTAATATTATTGAATAAAAGAATTATATATATATGATATAGTCATGATAATTGTGCCTTACTATATTTTAATATGATATTATATATATATATATATATATGTTAATCCAAACCAAAGTCAAGTACACTTGCCGCAAAAGTGACATATCGTGTCGCATATCATTATGAAACATAATATTAAAAATAAAAGTGTCCTAAGTGACAATTGAGCGGGAGTTGTTGCAGGCCGGACAACGAACGGTACCGCGGTCAGGACGTGATTTTCGAGGCTGGCATTGAGAGGAGGAACCTCTCTCGGCTGGTTTTCACTCTCGGCACTCGGTGTTCACCGAGAGCTACTCTTTGCTCGCAGCGTTTCCTCGCTGCCATTTGCCGGCGCGCGTTCGTCGTGCACGCGAATCGCCGAGCGTATTCTTCGAATCGCGTTTCGCAAGCTCGCTGGAAAAAGCTCGCGGTGCACCATGAGAGAGTGCTGTGAATAGAACGGAGAGAGAAGAAGTGGCTGCCTGCGTCTTCCAAAAAAGAAATAGATTATCGTACGTATCCGTTTGAAGATCGATGGCTCGCGATCGTTTAACTGAGAAATTGTTGTTTGCAGTGAGTAACTGTTGTTTCTAATCACTCTGTGGTGAAAATGTGGGGCTTAAATTTGATAGCAAAGTGAAGATAGTGTTCGTCAACTGCGTTTCTAATGTTAACGTTCGTATTTTTTTTTAATTATTTTAAAGAAACGTTAAAATATTAATAATACCCTGTTGATAATAACAATATTATTCAACATAATTTATTAAACATAAATTATTATTTAACATCATTTGTTAAACATAAATTATGACTTAACGTAATTTATTAAACGTAAATTATGATTTAACGTAATTTATTAAATATAAATTATTATTTAACATAACTCATTAAGCATAAATTGTTATTTACATAAAATAATTTATTAAACATAATTTAGTAAACATAATTTAATAATATTGTTGATTAACATTGTTATTTAAAAGTGAGGAAATATTGTTATTCCTTTTATTCAATAATATTACTATTTAGTATCACATATTCATTTTTTTGTGAATAATAGTAATCAAGTGTTTTGCGTTATTATTTAGAACAAGAAATTAGTATATTTATTGTATTGTAAATATATTTTATATTATGAGAAATATTCTAGATTATGTATGACATTTAATAATTGACAAATAAATTAATCAAAAATAATAAATTAATAAGGAAACACAGTGAATAATAAATAAATTTAGTATAATAATGATCTTAGCCATCAAAGATAGCAATTGCATATTATCATATTTTAATAATAATTGATAATTCTGTCAATTAAAATAATCACATAGTGCAAATGTTATACAATAAATCGTTTGTTATTTTAAACTAATAATAATTCGCGTTCTGTTATTTTAATCAAATTAACAAAACAAGTATCGTTAATTATTAATTCATAAGAAAAATAGCTTGCTAACGAAGAGAGAAAACTTCGTGAAATTTATTTGTGCGAAACTAATCCGACTATAGTAATCACATCTACTAATTAAATGAACTCTTTGTGAATATCAACGCAGAATTGCTTCCTGAATTCTTTAGTGAATTCAATAAAATAAGATTTAATAAATCAGCTTATTACTCGAATAAATATTTATATTGACTTTCTAATGACATTTCAGTTTAATCCTAATATTAAAGGAATAAGTGTAATAACAAAAACTATAAAAACTATAAATACCTAGTGATAAATAATTTCGCGGATTAAAATTTAAAATATTTAGTTGCGAATATTTCATAATATCATTATTACACTATAGATTTTATAATGTAATATATAATAATTTTATTGTATTATATATTACATATTTAAATATTTTTAATTTTTATTTATTATATATTTATTTATTTTCAATTTTTATTTATTATATATTTATTTAATGTCAATTTTTATTTATTATATATTTATTTATTTTCAATTTTTATTTATTATACATATATTTATTTATTTTTAATTTTTACTTACTATACATTTATTTATTTTTAATTTTTATTTATTTTCTATTTATTTATTTTTAATTTTTACTTATACATTTATTTATTTTTAACTTTTACTTATTATACATTTATTTATTTTTAATTTTTATTTATTATATATTTTATTCATTTTTTTATAATGTTATCGATGCGATATTAAATAGCGAAAAAAAAATATTTATAATATATAATAATGCACCATTTGAATGTTGACACTGGTCCAGTGAAGATTCTACTTAATAAAACCAACAAATAATAAGAATTTAACTCAAATGCCAAGCAGTTACGATCGGCAATTTCAGTGAATTTTAAGGCAAGCTTAAATTTTAGGTAATCAGGCGTTTGTGAAAGTTTCGTGTGGCACGCTAGTCTCGTCGAATGGCAGCCAGTTGCACGTGGTTCTCACGCGGTGGAATTAAGTGGAAATGGCAATAGGGCTGACCACGTTGTTCAGTACTACTTCGATCCTCGGATTCAGCCTGATTCCCCTGTTAGCCATTGGCTTGACCGTGTTCCGGTACAACCAAGCGGATCCAGAATCTCATCCGAACGATGCACGCCAGGTTTGCCTCGTGCTTCAATTTATAATAATAGCCAATTTCATTCGAGCTTAATGTGCAGTGGAAATTTAATTTGTACAAGACGCTATTTCACTGATAATTTTTTTTTTTCTTTTCTCTTCGAAATTGTCAACATCTGAACACATTTTTGTAAACGATATAGAAAGTTCGAAACTAAATATCGGCTCTCGGATTTTAATTTTGGATTTTTCATTTTAAATGTTCCGAGTGGAATTGACGTTGTTAACGATCTTCTAAAATTCTCGATTTCAATTTTAAATATCCAATTGGAATAACGTTCACGTTTTTTTTTTTAATTTTAAATGTTCAATTTCAGTTCTTTTGAATTTTTAACTTTCAAGATATCTAACTTTCAAGATAATAACGTTAATCTTTTACAACTGTAGATTCTGATTTGAAAAATCCAAACAGAGTGGTAATAAGCTTTCATTCTTTAATTTTGAATGTGCAACATCAAATATTCAGCTTTAGATTTTAATTTGAAATATTAGCGTAATTAATAACAATATATAATTATATAATAATATATAATATATTATATAATTATTTAATAATAATGATATATAATATACATTATATAATTATTTAATAATAATAATATACATATATAATTATTTAATAATAATAATATATATTATATAATTATTTAATAATTATAATTTGATAATGGTTATTGAATAATGATTATTTCAAATTATATAATGATTATTTTAAAACGCGAAATTGTACAAAATGCGTGTGATATGACAAAACACATCCAAATTATATTCCTTCCTATAATCGTTCCATCGAAGATCCTCGTTTTTAATCAATTTGCACAAGAATTTGCGCGCTCTAATTATAACGGAATAAAATTTTTGTCAAAAATATTAATTTCCTTAGCCAATTTTATTTCGTGTCCTCGTCTCTTTTCCCCTATACAAACTTCATATTAAATCTAAAACTGCTTCCTTCAAATCAACTGTATCGATTAATCAAAAAATTCACAACCGTCATTACCGACCGTCGGAATAACAGTTCCCAGCCACAGACTTTCTCCAATCTTCCATTTCAACACAGCACGCGTCAACATAGTTTCAAATTACAAATATCATGTTTCCACAAATCAACGTTCCTTCTTGTTTGTTCCAGCTACTACGAGTGTACGATTTCATAGTGATCGGCGGAGGCAGCGCGGGCGCAGTGGTAGCATCGCGATTATCGGAAGTGTCCAATTGGACCGTGTTGCTAGTAGAAGCGGGCGGCAATGAGAACGAAATCTCAGACGTTCCTGTGCTGGCTGGTTACACCCAGCTTTCGGACATGGACTGGAAATATCAAACGTCGCCACCGACAGTGTCAGCTTACTGTCTCGCCATGATTGGCGATAGGTGTAACTGGCCGCGTGGGAAGGTTCTTGGTGGCAGCAGCGTGTTGAACGCCATGGTTTATGTCCGGGGTAATCGGTAATTCAGCGTCGATTCATCGAAAATAAAATTTCATAAATCTGTCTTTCGTACTTTTTCTTTTTCTTTCTTTTTTTTTTTTTTTTCTAAGTCTTTTTCAGAAGTCAAAAGTTTCACAAGATTAATGTTATGTCTTTCAAAATTTTCAATTAGAATTGAAAATCTAAATATTAAAATCTAGATATCTTTCAAAACTTTCAATTGAAATATGAAGATTATAGAAGAGTAAATTATAATTATTATATTATATTACAAAATTAATATTATTCAATTATAATTGAAATCAATGATAAAATATTATTGTTATATACAATTATATAATTATGTATAGTAATATATAATTATATAATACAATACAATATAATAATATATAATAATTATTGTTTTAATACTATGATCTGTAATATAATGAATTATTATATGTGGAATTATTACGTACATATTATAATATTATTATAATGAAAAAAAAAAGAAAAAACGATTGATGGATACAGAAACACAGATTCCTATTTAATTATATACTAATACTGATGATAATAAATGATTCGTCCTGAGAAATCTTTTCCTAAAACAGTAAAATAAGCGGATTATTTAAGTGACTTTATTTAATTAAGAAATACCCCATATATTAACGATATTAAACTCTATATATATAGTTTATTATCGTTATTATATATATAGAGAGAGTTTATTATCGTTAAAAAAAAAAAATATATATATATATATATATATAGAGAGAGAGAGAGAGAGAGAGTTTATTATCGTTAATATACAGGGTATTTCTTAATTAAATAAAATTACTTATTTTACTATTTTATGAAAAGATATATATATATATATAAAATAGAGAATTCCAAGTATAATCACAATAACATCACAATATATTGGAAAATATTGTGAAATAAATAATGCAGAAAGAGAATAATAAGTAATAAATAAAATTCTATCTAATTTTCATAGAATGGTGAATAGCAATTAATCTACTGACGCAATAAAAAAAATATGATTCCATTTAAAAAAAAAAAAAAAAAAAAAAAAAAAAAACGTTAATGACCTTTGTATGTCCTCTACACGTCCTCTACACCTACAAGAAAACTAGCATCATCAAAAAATGTGCCCCTCTCGAAACCATTCAACTTCATCTGAATCATTTTCCGCTACACGTGATAATAATGACGTAAATCTAGATGGCAATATGTGGTGGAGCCACCCGGTACATCAGTATTAACAATGTAGTAAATAACTGAATATCCACAATTTCAGCCGCGATTACGACAACTGGGCGAGGCTGGGCAACGTCGGCTGGAGCTACAACGAGGTCCTCCCCTACTTCCTGAAATCCGAGGACAACCGGAACCCCTATCTGGCGAGGACGCCGTACCACTCGACCGGCGGTTACCTGACCGTTCAGGAATCACCATGGAGGAGCCCGTTGTCGATAGCGTTCCTGCAGGCGGGCCAGGAACTCGGCTACGAGAACCGTGACATAAACGGTGCGAATCAGACCGGTTTCATGCTCACCCAGTCGACGATCCGCCGTGGCAGCCGTTGCTCCACCGCCAAGGCGTTCCTCAGGCCGGTGAAGGCCAGAGGCAACCTGCACATAGCGATGAACACGCAAGCGCTGAGGATACTGTTCAACGGAGACAAAAGAGCCACCGGTGTCGAGGTGCTGCGCGACGGCCGCCAGCAAGCGATAAGAGTCAGACGAGAGGTCGTTCTGTCAGCCGGCACGATCAACTCCGCGCAGCTTTTAATGTTATCCGGGATCGGACCGGGGGAGCACCTGGCAGACCTCGGTATACCGACGCTGTCTGATCTGAGAGTCGGCGACAACTTGCAGGACCACGTGGGCCTCGGTGGGTTGACGTTCGTGGTGAACGAGCCCGTCAGCCTGAAGAAGGATCGTTTCGAGACGTTCTCCGTGATGATGGAGTACGTGCTGAGGGAGAAAGGGCCGATGACGAATCCCGGCGTCGAGGGGCTGGCGTTCGTCAACACGAGATACGCCGATCCGTCTGACGATTACCCGGACATGCAGTTCCACTTTGCACCGAGCTCGATCAACTCCGACGGCGGCGACCAGATCAAGAAGATCCTCGGCCTGAGGGACAGTGTCTACAACACCGTGTACAAGCCGCTGAACCACGCCGAGACCTGGTCCATTCTACCCCTGTTGCTCAGGCCCCGGAGCTCCGGGTGGGTGCGTTTGAAGAGCAAGAACCCGCTGGTGCAGCCGGATATCAATCCCAACTACTTCACGCACAGGGAGGACATGGACGTTCTGATCGATGGGGTGAGGATCGCGTTAAGGCTGTCCAACACCACGGCGTTCCAAAGGTTCGGCTCCAGGCCGCACACCATTCGCATGCCTGGCTGCCAGAGGTACTTGTTCGACACGTACGACTACTGGGAGTGCGCCATCAGGCATTTCACGTTCACGATCTACCATCCGACCGGCACGTGCAAGATGGGGCCAAGAAGCGATCCCACGGCTGTGGTTGATCCTAGATTGAGGGTTTACGGGGTGAAAGGGTTGAGAGTGGCGGACGCATCGATCATGCCGGTGATCATCAGCGGGAATCCCAATGCACCGACCATCATGATCGGCGAGAAGGCGAGCGACATGATCAAGGAGGATTGGATGTACAAGAGGAAACGATTCGTGGGGAGGTGATAGGTGATAGTCGTAGTGATGGGTTAGAACGGACTTCGCGCGAGGTAAAGTGTCTGTTCGTCCCAATTGTTGTCGAAATCTTGTGCACGATTGATCCAACTTAAGGACCGAGCGATTGTTGATTTTCATTGAAATTTTATAGATACGTCGACTTCCCACTAAATTTTGAGGAAATTGATAAGTAATTGGGAAAAATTGTAGATAAAACGGTTACGTTAGTTTCCTTGGTGGATTAGTCTCGGCCGAAAGCTTTAAATTTATTTAAAAATTCGTACAAAAGAGTAATTTTTGTTAGTGGTTAGCAATTCCACATATTTAGTAGAAATGTGAAATCAGGCAGCTGATAATTGTTAAAAAACGAATCATCTGCTACTTTTGTTATGGCATATCGACGAGATTCAATAACGAAGTAACAAAGTGTAAAGGAAAATTTTCAAAATGGAGGATGAATTCTTAACTCTTCATGGAAATAGATTTAACGTTAAATTTATTTCAATTTTAACACTAAATTAAATTTACAAAGACGTGCATCTAAGGATAAACATTTTCAACATTCGAACGTACTTTACGAGAAGACTTTCTGGTTTCATTATCAGCGAGATGCGAAAACTGAAAAGCCACTTAACACCGAGGCGTTACGATTACACTCAGACAAACCAAATGGACTTAACGTTATAATAACGATTGCATAACTTTCTCAAAATTGTTTGTCGTGGTGAATTTCTATTTAATTTACGGAGAATGCAATCGAAAGCATTTAGTACAATTTTTCCATGAAAGGACGTAGTGCGAAATTTTTTCCGAAGCTTAATTTTCCAGAAAAGTTGAATTTATAAATTTCTCTACTGTATCTGTTTTATAATATTTATAACATTCTAATTGTTCTACCTTTATTACAATAATACAATGGTAATGAATTTATCTTTGTAGAACTGTGAATTGTAAATTTAAAAAGTACAAATTCTTAATTTGCGATTTTATAAAGATGAATTTATTACTGTTGAAGTATAATAAAATATTAGACAATAAAAAATATCATTGTAATATACACAAGATGTAGCAAACAAATTTACAAATTCAACCTAATTCACTTATCGTTTTCTTACACTTTTATGAAAAACCGTTTCGTATCTGTTTAGACATAATTTTCGATACCACACTGTAATTAATATAAACGATATGTAAAGAGATTTTTTTCTACTGTGAAAGAATTAATTTAAACGTGCCATTTCCTATACAATACAATACAGTTGTAATTAATCTTCTATAAAATGCCAAAAACCATTGATAATATTACTATAGTATATATATTATACATACACATATATATATATATATATATATATATATATTTATGTATATTATATATATTATATATGTTATATACTTTTTATAGTAATTATAGTACTATATTAATATAAATTATTACACAATACAATAGAGTTGTAATTAATCTTCTATGAAATGCCAAAACCATCGATAAATTAATATAACACTATAGTAATATATTAATATATTACCATAGTATGTATATTATATATTTATATATATTATACATACACATATATATATATTTATGTATGTTATATATATTATATATGTTATATACTTTTTATAGTAATTATAGTACTATATTAATATAAATTATTATACTATACAATAGAGTTGTAATTAATCTTCTATGAAATGCCAAAACCATCGATAAATTAATATAGCACTATAGTAATATATTAATATATTACTATAGTATGCATATTATATATTTATATATATTATACATACATATATATATATTTATGTATATTATATATATTATATATGTTATATACTTTTTATAGTAATTATAGTACTATATTAATATAAATTATTATACAATACAATAGAGTTGTAATTAATATTCTATGAAATGACAAAACCATCGATAAATTAATATAGTACTATAATACTATATTATATATATTATATATTTATATATATTATACATATAATATATTTACGTATATTATGTATATTATATATGTTTTATATTTTTATAGTAATTACAGTACTATATTAATATATATTATTATATTAATTATTAATTTATTATTATATTATTATTACACGATTTTTTTTAAACTTTATTTATAACGAAAATAATTTTCCCCCGAGGAGAGTTGCCAGAGATTAAATAATATAAATACCAAACCACGTTAAAATTAAACTCGCGTGGTGTAAAAATACATGCTAGACCTGTACACAAGAAGGATTTGTATGTGTGTATATAAATATCCTCTATTTATACATCACTTTATTTATAATGTCGCTCATGTAAAGAATGTAAATAAAGCTCCATGGTTTAAACAATCTCCTTAATGGCTACCGTTCTTTCAACGTTGATGCGCGTTGAATTTCACGTCAACGAGCAGAGTCTATGATCGTTGTTCGAACTTTGACTGAAAAATGGAAAGATCATCCGATTTGTGCGCGAGTGAAGTCGATTCTATCAACGATTTGATGATCACTTATCGTTTCTTGTTGTTAAAATTTGTTTGATGACAAATTGAAATGACAGACAAATTCCTCAAGACAATATATGCAAAATGATGGAACAAAATATGCAAATTATAATCATGCAAATTATAATAAATGAAATTAACGAAATTACGAATAGACGAACGTCAAATCTTGCCACAAACCAATTACTTTGTTAAATCGACAGTGTAACAAGAAGAAACATAGCTGCGTCATACAAGTTTCTCATATTTATCTGCAACGAACAGCTGATAACTTCATGGAATTTTTGCATCGTGAATCGATAAGCCTCGATGTTCAATAATTACATACTGAATTCGTTGATACCGATTACTAGATTGCGGATTTTATTTATGCAATTTTCATAAATAAAATTTAGGAAAAAGGAAAATAGATGGAAAATTGTCTTCTCCTATAATTATTATAGTCTTGCATTCTGTGCATTTTTGCATCCTCAAATTTCTTACGAATGCATAAAAATCTACTTATCGCAATAAAAAATGGTTATTCCCGCTATTTTTATTATTAAGTGTATCTTTTGCAAAATAGATAAATGTTTTGTGGATTCTACAATTATGTATTTCGAAATGAAATTGGTTTTATCGATATTGGTAACCATTAGATTGCACGCATTTATGCAAATTTAAATTTCTACGTATGCATATCTGTTACAGAGAAATAGAACGTTCCATCGTTCAAATATTCTAAAAATTTTAAAAATTCTGGATGTTTTATGTTTTCTATAATATATTTAATTACATTATTGTATTGTATGTTACGCACAACAATATAGTAAGCAATAACTTACTTGAAATGACGAGTCGACGAGACAATAAGGTCGAAATAATTAGGCAGACTACCGCAAGATGTCTCATTGCGAATAGTCAAAACTCGAAGATAGGTAAGTGACACACAAACATAAATAAGGAAAATGGACTGGTCAAATAGCGCATCTAGGCCAAAAACACTACCGAAACTGCACCTCTAAACCTCGACAGAGTAAGAGCTACATTAATTGTTAAAGAACTTTTGATAATGGTTATTAAGCCCATCATCAAAATCACGGTATGGAATGCTACTAGCATTAAAAACAAACACATGGAACTACAAAAATTCATCACAGATTACAGCATCGACGTAGCTCTCATAACCGAAACATGGCGCTATTCCCCACGGATCATCTCAACCTACAAGGATACATCACCCGAAAGGATCGAACCACTGTACCAGGCAAACCTTAGAGAGGGGGAGTACTCATTGCCACAAATCATCTCATTCCCATAGAAAACACACCACCTCCCATCACCACTCGCATAGAAGCTATATCAGTCAAAACCAAAAACAATCCTTCCATTATATTCACGGCAGCATACGCACCCAACAAAATCGTCCCGGAGGACCTACATGAAATCACCACCAAACATCATAAAGAAATCTACGTTACCGGTGGTGATCTTAACTCGAAACACCAACTCTGGAATAACCTCAACAGGAATACCAACGGCGTCACACTAAAAAAACCACTCTGAATCTGAAAACTACGTCATACTCCACTTCCCAACGTTCTCATATAAGCAACCCAACTGCAAGCCCTCCAACCTAGATATCTTCCTCACCAACGCACCCTTCAATCACACAATTAAAACCATAGACGACCTGGCATCCAACCATCTCCCGGTAATCCTAGAGTTAGAAACTAATTGCTCCTCTAACAGACACAAGAAACCACTACGCATCAATTGGCAGCTATACACCAAAATCTGCAATGCGCACCACTGCACCAAAATCAACGAACCAGATGAAGTGGACAAACAAATTGAAAAACTAAAAATCAGCATGCACAAAACCTTCAGCAGAGCAACTCACTCACCTCCAACACAAACCCATCAAGCATTCCCAGAGGCACAACTAACCAACCTCATTAAACTCAGAAATTGCCATCGCAGAAAGTATCAGAAAACAGGCAACCCACTGAACAAACTTATCCGCAACATCCTAACTACAAAGATCCAAAAACTAATCAAGGAAATTCGCAACAACACTTGGCAAAAAAGACTCACGAGCATATCCAAACCTGATCATACCTTCTGGCAAACCTACAAACTAACAGGGAAAAGAAGCATAAATATTCCATCCCTCACTGACCCCAACTCTGAAAGCACATATTATTCGGACTTAGACAAAGCTGAATCAATAGCCAACACTTTTGCAGATACACACAACCAAACCTCTCGAATCATCTCACCACTAGAACAGGAAATCAACAAACATGCACTCAACATAGCCAACACAAACATCCCTGCAGAAATCATATGGAAAGAAACAAACATTACTCCCCAACTCATCAAGGACATCATCAGAGATCTCTCAAACACAAAAGCCTCTGGCCAGGACAACATCACAGCTCCAAAGCTAAAAAACCTCCCAGCTAAAGGTATCTTACAATTATACTACATAATGAGAGCATGTAGTCAACTCTCATACTTCCCAAACACGTGGAAAACTGCTAAAATCCTCCCCATACCAAAACCAGGCAGACCAAAGTCTGAACCAAACAGTTACCGACCCATCAGTTTACTCAGCACTCTCAGCAAAATACTGGAAAAAATCATACACCACCATCTACTCAAGCATCTAATCAATAACAACATCCTAACCCCGGAACAATTCGGCTTCAGAAATCAACATTCCTGCACTCAACAACTGCAAAGAGTTGCAGAGTTCGCTACAATGGAAATAAAAAAAAAACAGACTCACTCAAATGATCTTCATAGATATGGAAAAAGCCTTCGACACAGTCTGGCACAACGCACTCATTTACAAACTCTCTGCAATCAGTACATCAGTCACACTTATAAAAATAATACAAAACTACCTACACAACAGGAAAATGTATGTTACTCTGAAAGGCTCAAACTCATCCTTAAAACCTGTCAGTGCTGGAGTGCTGCAGGGCTCAGTCTTGGGCCCCACACTATACAACATATACATAAACGATATAGCTCGCTCCAAAAACACTCAAGTCGCCATGTATGCAGATGACATGGCAATATACGCATCCTTATGGTGCCCCAATCAAGCTACCAAGTACATTCAAGAACACGTTAACACTACATGCGCACAAATGGAAGCAGAAAATCAACCCACTCAAAACTCAAGCCATCACATTCGCAAGGAAAAAACACATCCTTAAAAACGAACATAAATATCCAAGGGCATGATATCCCATGATCCAACCAAGTTAAATACCTAGGACTAACTCTTGACAAGAAACTCAGATGGGTCTCCGCCATAGAAAAAAGAGCAACACTAGCATACCCAGCCTTAAAACGAATATATCCACTTATTAGCAAAAACAGTAAACTCAACACAAAAATTAAAATCCTACTATACCTCATCTGCATCAGACCAATAATAACATATGGACACCAGATATGGGCAGCAGCTGCCAAATCACACATACAAAAAATACAAAAAACCCAAAACAGAATTATACTAAACAAACCTCGAGACACCCCAATACCTCTGCTACACAAACTTGCAAAAATCCAATACATCACTGACTACATAAAAAGTTTCCGGAGCATATGATCACACGCATCATAATCCATTAATCCGTAACACAGGGAACTACCATTAAAATTTAAATGTAAAGCTAAACTTCCAAAGCACATTAATTACCAACCCTAACCCAACTCATGCACTTATACATGGACACGCAGATTTTTTGAAACTTTTCCTGCGAAACCTACCACAAGCTCACACAAGACACCAGCATACAAAAGAAGCAGCACACACTAAAACCTCTCATTTTAAATGCAGGTTAAAGGGTGGAAATAGCCCAAGGCACTGCAGCTAATACACGTCAAAAGAGCAAAAAAAAAAAAAAAATCAAATAGTGCATTACAGTGCAGTACAACTCAAGGTAGTCAAAGAAACAATAAAAAAACAAAATTATAACGACAAAAAAATTAATTCCACTCGATAATTTAATGTATTGTAATAATATAATGTATATGTAATAAGTACTAAAGTATTAGTAAAATAATATAATAATGTACATAACTTAAAAAAAAAAAAAATATATATATATAATACTGTAATAACATAAAATGTATATTATAGTTGAATTTTATGTAATTCAATGAATGAATATATAATATACACACTGTACATATAATTACTAATATATAATATACTTATTTACTATATACTATAACGAAAAAAAATTATATATTATACTAATTTACTATAATATACTATATTATGTATTATAATGCACTAATATAGTATAATATAATATGTATTATAATATAGTAGAATATACTAATATATAGTATACTAATAAACAGTATATAACATATAAATATACTAATATATAGTATACTAATAATGCCATAATATATATTATAATATAGAATGTACTAATATATTATAATATAACATAATATATTACAAATATATGCATTTTATGCGTCCAATTGTACATGTGAATATAAAATGTTAAAAGACGTGGACTTTCGTTTCATTCTGCGAGAATCGTTTTATGTAACGCAGGTTTCGTGCCAAAAGTCTCGTTACAGAGTACGGATTCAAACGCGATGCGCTTTTTATATCGCGTTTCCGCTTCCTAGTTTCCCGATTCGCGTTGAAAATTAAGCGAAATCCTCGTTATTCTTGCGCAGATCTCGTTACGCTAGACGAACGCGGCGTTATCTTGCACGCCAATTGAAAATTCACATGAACTCTGCTTTGCTTTATTTAAAATATTATTTGAACTCCCCATAATTTCATTCACTGCAAGCTCACAATTTTGTAAGCCAAATAACCTACTATGATTTTAATTGTTGGTTCAAAAAAAAAAGGACAATGTATGTGCTGTCTGAGGTATGTTGTAAAGTAAATTGTCATGGAATTATTTGATAAATTTGGTGAAACAGAATCTTCCACATGTGGAAGATTTTTATTTATTTCTTGATATTCCGGGTTTTATATTGTATTTTATATTTTTGTGTTGTTACATTGTTATATTATATTATATTAATAATTTTATATTCCAGAAAGTTATTTATATAATTATAATTGCAATTAAATTATATTAATAATTATGTATTCTAAATTTTCATACATTTTGCATTCTGAAAAATTATCAATGCAATTATATTAATATACCATATTTTTGATAATTTTATATTCCAAAAAATTACTGACACAATTATATTAACATATCGATCGTTTTTTTATTTCATATGAATTCTTTATGCATAGTACAGTCTTTATATATATTCTTTTTCATATTAATTCTTTTTATCTATATTTTATCTATATTCCTTCTATATATATTGGATCTCAATCTTATTCCCTAAGCTCATTTCACACTGACAGACATTGTTTGTGTCTGAATTCATATTTTTGTGTTTTTATATTATCCCAGCTCCGGACAACTGTCTACGAGTTTAGAGTGAACTCTAATTTATCAATTCACTAATCCACAACTTTCTAATTTTTAAAATTCTCTAAAGAATTATCTCAGTTTTCTGTTTTACTAACGGAGAAGGTCTGAAAACATCATTTTCATAGATAAACATCTATAATACAAAGAACGTCATTGAAATGGGAGTACTTTCAAAACAAAAGCAAATTCCAAGAAAGCACAGCTTCTGTGCCTTTATTTTATTTATTATACAAGTCTTCGAATGTATATTTTCTTAATTCGTCAGGAATCAGGCGATAATATTATCACAATATTTATTTATTTAATCTTGACGAGCAAATGCTCTGTGATACAGAAAGGGGAATGAATCAGTAGATCATGAGGAGTGTAGAAAAATACACAATAATAAATAATAATGAATAAAATACTTTTTGAAAAAGTACTGTAACAAATGTGTTAGGAAAATAGAATATGAAACGAATATAACATGATATAACATAACAAGCAGGAAAAGATGTAAAAATCCCATATTATACCTAATGTATTGTATATATTACACCAAGATATATATGCCTAATATATATATATACCTAGATATATATGCCTAATATATATATACCTAGATATATATGCCTAATGTATTATACTTATATACCTAGATACATATGCCTAATATATTGTACTCCACATTATATCCCACATATACCTAATATATATACCTAACTCCATATACGAAATGATAAGCAAAAACGAACCTTATATACCTAGATATATATGCCTAATATATATGTCTAATGTATTATACCTATATACCTAAATATATATGCCTAATATATTGTACTCCACATTATATCCCACATATACCTAATATATATATTATATCTAATATATATATATATACCTAACTCCATATACGAAATGATAAGTAAAAACGAACCTTATATACCTAGATATATATGCCTAATATATATGTCTAATGTATTATACCTATATACCTAAATATATATGCTTAATATATTGTACTCCACATTATATCCCACATATACCTAATATATATATTATATCTAATATATATATACCTAACTCCATATACGAAATGATAAGCAAAAACGAACTCGCATCGAAGAGAAATTGTACGCCGATAGCTATCTTCGAAGAAACAAAGGTGGGACTTGAAACTACAGTGAGGAACTGCAGTTCGATGCTGAAGTTATTCGTATCTCTAATCGAGCGACTGGAATCTGACTGTACGTACATACATAGTAGTGTATTGTACCTAGAATTTATCCGAGAATTTCACCGCGATGTCAATAAATAATATACTTAACTTTTGAGAAGCTTTTAAAAAAACGCGCGAGAGAGTGCCCCGGCGTCGCGAAAAATTGCGTTCTTCACTTTCACCGAGGCGGCCGAAGAATTTGCGTGCGTGAGAAGCCGACGTATCCACGTCCGTGTGCGAATCTCGTTTAGATCCGCCAACGCAATGCTAATGCAACGCAACAATACGACTCGCAATCAGACCAGAAAGCAGAAGCAGAGCTTCTCTAATCTCCGCGATCGCGGGATCGTTCGCTTCCTGCTTTATTCGCGAACGTTCTAACAACAATTTCGCGGGTCATAAATTTTCGTGATCTCTCGCTCGTGCGAACAGACGCGGCTACGATGAATTGTTGAGGACAACGAGAGACAACGACGACAGGTACTGTTGTTACGATGAGAATCGTCGATGATGGATTAGGATTCTTCGAACGTCGCGTGACAAATGTTGGGTGACAGGTTCGTACAAAACGAGAATCGATAAGAACGCAATGCGCGTGCGACGACAGATGCAATGGTGGCTGCAATGTTTATGGAATATTGTGAGTGAATTGTAACGAATGAATATTATCAATTATGAACAATTTTTATATTGATATAAACTATGATAATACGTGCATTAATATTATATTTTATATACGTGCATTGATATTATACTTTATATACTGCACGAATAATAAATATTATAATAATGATGTTGATACTGATATTAATATTTGATGATAAAAATGTTATAAATATTAATAAACACTATACATGCATTCGTTTTCCTTTGCAATTACATAATAACAGAAAACAAGAATCCATTGATAGGAAAACAAAAATGCACGAGATAATTCATGATTTTACAAGAATCATAATCATAATCAATAAGAGATGATTGACAAAAAGATATGTATTCAGTCATGAAACTCACTAGGAAAATTTAATGTCGACTTGAAATTTTCTTTATTTTTAAATTTCATTCTATTTTTTATCTTCAATCTTTCATTTTGAATAACGCAGATTGCGAGTTCTTAAATTAATTAACTGACTAAACTAATTAGGACTAGAACGTGATATGCAGTGGCTGACAAAAGTATAAATACTGTATATATATTCATACATTTGTAGAACATTATTACATAATATTAGTGTATTATACAAATTATATACTAGTATAATATTAGTGTATTATACACTAGTATATACTAGTA
>NW_025110300.1:263264-269578 GCF_011392965.1 Frieseomelitta varia | reverse complement strand
ATTAGTGTATTATACAAAATATATACTAGTATAATATTAGTGTATTATACAAATTATATTATATACTAGTATAATATAGTACGGTATAGTACAGTATAGTATAGTACATGTAATATCGTGTAACATAATATAGTATATTACATACAATATAATATATGTATTGCATACAAAATATAATTATATATAATATTATGCAATTATTAGACTGCAAATATTAGATTTTGAAATATACACACACATATATGTATGCATCGTATACAACATAATTATATACAATATGTCATATTATACATTTTGAAATTTCATTAGTATTGAAACGAGACTAGATAATTAAGCAAAATTAATTAATTACTAATTATTAATTTCTAACATCAAACTAAACATTAAACCAATAATTAAATGATTGAATTAAATGCGGAAAAGAATAGAAAGGCAACAGCTCGAAGAATACCAAATTCTTGACGAGTGACTCGTTACCAGCGTTCTCGACCTTTGGGAAACCAGAGCGCAAGAAACGCTCCGATCATTTTCCATTCGCGTAACGTGTAATTATTGTTCAGCCTTGATACTCGACCGTGGACGCGGAAGAACGAAGAGGAACGAAGAACTCGAGCGAGTATCACGAAAATTCTTAGGCACACCGTGCGAAGAGAAAAGTAGACAGTGAAAGTCGATGGGCGTTCGCAACACGGCCACACGTTCGTTTGTATTTTCGATTAGCGTCGGTACGAGACGCCGGCGGATACTTTTACGAAGGACATAACTATGATGAAAGAAAGCAAGTACAAAGGAAAGTAAATAGTATGCAACAGAGAACGAAGACGCGTCGATTTTCTCCCCTTAACGCTTTAACCACTCGCGCCGGTGACCGACTGCGGACCATAACGAGTGACCAAAACCAATAATTCGTCGCTTTCTTTTTGTACCCGTCGGTGTGATACCACTGGACAGAAATTATTGAGAAGCAATAAATTTATTGTTTGTTTTGCCTGGGGTTGTACTTAAACATACTTGAAACTGAGAAAATTATTGCAATTTTAGGAAAAAAAAAAAAAAAAATTGTCGACGTGCGTGGCACGTCATTCCAGCGCAAGATGTTCATTTATTGCCAATGAACGAATTGGCATATTATTGTATTATAATAAATTTATTAAACAATAAATTAATATTCAATATAATTTATTTGTATGAAGATAAATTAATAAATTTTTGTATACTATTTATAATAATTATTGTATTAATATTAAGAAAAATAATTTTTAATTTTAATTTTATAACTTTTAATTTTAATTTATTAAGAATTTATAAATATTTTATTGTAAAAATATTTACATTAGGTTTTATTATAAATATAATTTTCATAAAAATAAATTTTAAAATAATATTAATTTTTTTAAAAAAATTTTGTTGATATAATTAATATATATAAAATTATTATTTATTATTTTAATAAATTTTTAGATAAATATGAAATTATATTTTCTAATATTATAATTTTATTTTCTATATTTAATTTAAAATTATTATTTAATAAAATATCATTAGCCAATGAGCTAAATATCTTTTTTGAATTGACGAGAATATTTTCTTTCCAAGGTCATTTTCTTCAGAGTTTTCACAATCATTGTTTTTTCTTTTCTTCATACAACTATGTATTTTTTTTCATTGCATTATGTAGTTGATAGAACAATATATTTAGATCAGGTTAGAAACTCTGTAAAGTCAATGATATGAAGTATGATTATGCAGTAAAATTTCATGGCATACGAGCTATATTTTTTATTATTACAGGTGGTAGTGTTCAAATAGCTCAGATAGTGATTTTTTAAATAATTTCATTTCAATTTCATTTCAACTAAACTTTTAGAGAACGCGGTTTTTAGAACGTTAAAAAATACTAATGGAGAAAGGGTGAACTGGTTAAAAATATGTTGGATCCAATTTTTGAGAACTGATTCATATAAAATGTTCTATGAAACATCAACGAACGAGGATGCACTATACTCTGGTTTTACTATCGCGTCGGGAGAGACCAAGAAACTTCAACAATATTGAATTGACACCGCTGTTACAAAAATGTAAGACCAATCGCAACACTAAAATACAACGATACAATGGACTTATTACACTAAATGCCACCTGTANCGCCATAATTATTTTAAATCCCTCCCGCATACGCAAATTGGGGAAGAATGAATTATAAATCACGAAATATTATTTGAGTGTAACATTTCTTCAACAGTGAACAAAAGTTGGATACTTTTTAATTTTACAACACAGAATTGTAATAATTTTTTTTACTTTAAGGGAATGTTATCTTTTTCAAGGGACCTGTGCCTTTTCAAAAATTGAAAACGTTATTTCACCAATTTCGAGAGTGGCTCAAGTCCATTTATAGCCATCGAAAACATGTGTTATTTTCTAAACAATGTTTCTCATACTAACTGGGTTGATAAGTTTATACATCCTTAGAAGCACAAAAACATTATACTACCGTGTTATCAGTTACCAATATTTTTGAATTTATCGAAACGCAAGTCGTTAAATCGTCTTTTAAAGATAAAATAAACGCAAAGGGGCTTCAACGTCAGCGGAAAGTTTCTCATCGCCGCCTCTGCGAAGAATCACAGTTTCAGGCTGCTACTTTCTTCAAAGCCGAGCCATCAAACGATGACGCAATCGCTGGCCTCGATAGAAATGACTTCTCGTCTGGATATTATAGGCGAGGATAACTACAATACATGGATGGATAATCGCCTTGAGAGGAACGTCTGGCGATTACCTAATCCATCCTCGTTCCATCAGAGTCCTATTTTATTGTTGCCAGCGAATCGATGACGATTCTCCGCTGAAGAATCGAGAAAGTCTCGAGCAAGTTTAGAGAACTTTCGAAGTTTCGTGACTCGAAACTTGGATAAGAAAAAGTATAAAATCGGAGGAGCAGAGCGAAGGATATTTGTGCCAATGATTACGAAAGTTGCCTAAGTCGTATGTTCCTCAGATTTTTCGAGATATTTAAAGGTTTGCTTTTGAATAGATTAAAAAAATATTTATCGTACCGTAGAACAAGACACTTGGTCTTGTAGGATACGAATTTATTACGGCGGTGAAATTTTGCGCGTGGCTCATAAATATGGGTTTTGAAGCTTGAAATAACTTGGATCATTTTCACAATTAACCGAATGACGATAGTCGGTTTTTGTTTTCATTATCAGAATGTAATCAGATGTGATTTTGAAATGATAATGTAAAGTATCCAAATTTAAAAAAAATATCTAATCGTCATCGATGATATCCACTGAAAGTTTTTTTCAATACATATATATATATACGTTAAATTTTTTTGGGATGTGATCTACTTCTATTTTTCTATAAATAGGTTTTTTCATATCAGATAAAATTTTTATATTATTATATATATATAAAAAAAAAATATATATATATATATATATATATAAAATAATATAAAAATTTTATCTGATACGAAAAAAAAACTATTTATAAAAGAATAAAAATAGTTCAGATAATTAATATATAATAATATATATATCTTATTAATTATATATATAATAATATAATTTTATATATATAATATAAAAATTTTATCTGATATGAAGAAAACTATTTATAAAAGAATACAAATAGTTCAGATAATTATATTATATATATGTAATAATATACATATCTTCTTAATTATATATATAATAATATAATAATATATATAATAATAAAAATATATAAAATAATAATATAATAAAAACTATTTTTATTATAAAAATGTTTTATAAAAAAATAAAAACAGTTCAGATCTAGAAAGAGTTAAACTAATACTGAAAATATATTAATGCAATGATAATATTTTTAAAAAATATTGAAATATAAAACAAACGTAAATATTTCGAATGAAAGATCAATAGTATCAATATAGTGAAATTGACAGAACTTAAAAACAACAATCTAATTTAAAATAATGGTAACATAAATTTTGAAATTGCATTAAAACCACATTCGAACAGTGTATTTTCTTTTTTTTTTTCCTAAATTAATTCTTTTAATCGTTGAAATAAATAAAATAGATAGCAAGCTAGATTAGATAAGATATTTCTTCATGTTTTCGTCTGCATTTAGCCAACAACAAAATTTACATCTTGTTGAAGGTGTTAACAAGAAATTCCTCTTGCGAAATAAAATCAACAACATCGAGTTTCGAAAGCCGCGAGCCTCGAAAGTTCTAGGAGTTTCGAAATCTCGCGGAGTTTCCAGTCCCAGTTTCCAGAATTTAAAAGTTAATTTCGAACTTATCCTATCGCTATCTTGAAAATAATCTTCGAGGGAAAACGAAGTATACATAATACGCGCAGCTCGTTCAAAGTTTGTCAAATTTCAAACGTTTAAAGGAAAGCTAGAGCAAACATTTAATAAAAAAAACGGACTTTCTTTTCTCATAATTGCTCAATTTTTGTCAAAATTAATACTAATTTCTGCGTTGAAATGAATGGATGTTTCTATTCTTTTTTATTAATTTTTCTATTATTCTATTAGTCGTATCGGAAACGTACGTTAATAGAAATATTAATATCGAGAAAATTATGACTTGCTGGAAGTTGTATGTATAGTGTGCAATAATTTTTTCAGATTTATTTCGTCTGATTAATTTCATTCATGTTCGAGCCGGTAGACGATTGATTTTTATTAATAACGAAATAATTAATTTCATATTTATAACCTAACTTAAACCTAACCTACTATATTACATATATCAAGAATATTAATATTATTACTATATTATATGCATTATATACTATATTATGTATATCAAGAATATTGATTAAATCAAATAATATGTCATTATAAACTGACACAAATAATAAACTAATAAATTTTTCTTAACTAACACTGAACTAATAAACAATAAATTAATAATAATATTAATTAATATTAATATTACTAAAATTATATATATATAAATAATGAACTAATAAATTTTTCTTAACTAATACTGAACTAATAAATAATAAATTAATAATAATATTAATTAATATTAATATTACTAAAATTATATACATAAATAATAAACTAATAAATTAATAATGTATTATTAAAATTATATTACTATTTGTATAATATGTACGTAGCATTACAATAGTTAATAAGAAAAAACTATCGCAATAATTATAACAAAGTTAATAAAACACTAGAACAAAGTTAATAAAACTTGTAATAAAATTTCGTTCAAACAAACAAACAAAAAAAGTTTCGAATGGCACATTCGAGAAGTTACTTGCAGAAACACAAGCAAAAACTAAAATTAGAAATCTATGAATTTAATAACTCTAACCAACGTAAAAAGGGACCGTTCACTCTGTGTACAGTAATCAGTGTACCGATAAATTATGATTTTACAGTTCTACGTGGCAAACAAGTGAAAGAAAAATTAAAGAAAGAAAAAACACGCGGGCACATAATTTCCAATTTGTTCGGAGAGAGTTGATTGTGAACGTTAATAGCTAGGAAAATAGACGAGCGTACTTCAAAAAAAAAAAAAAAAGAAATCCGAAGTTCCTTTCGCGCTGAATGACAGAGGAATCAATTAACCCGCGAGCGTATTAATAAATTACCCGATGACGTTATCGAGGAAACATGGAAGAAATGCCATGCTTTTCTATTGGCGTGCTCTTCTATTTTCCTTTCATCATGATTCGACTCGCCGTCGTGAGCCTCGGTGAGTTCCTTCACGAACTATTAAACTGATATAGTGAACGTAATGCATCAGGATATATATGTAAAATATGTGCGTGAAAACCTGCGATTAGATCGTGGACTTTTCTGCGATCTTTCAGACTTTTAGACATGCGACTGAAGAAACAGATGTTGAACAGAAATTTGTTTCTTTTTGTGTTATACATGTTGTCATTAATATTCTGTTACTTGTATGTAAAACTATATATATATATATATATATAATTTTTTTTTAAATTATATATATTTATATATAAATAATATTATTGATATAATTATAAATTTATAACTATATCAATAATAATATAGTATGATATAGTTATACATTTTGTATATAATTTTTTTTATATTTATAATATAGTTATAAATTTTATATATAATTTTTTTTATACTTATAATAGTTATAAATTTTATATATAATTTTTCTTATATTTATAATATAGTTATAAATTTTATATATAATTTTTCTTATATTTATAATATAGTTATAAATTGTATATATAATTTTTTTATATTTATAATATAAATATAATATAAATATAAAATTATAAATATAATATAATACAATATAATAT
>NW_025110300.1:254944-262982 GCF_011392965.1 Frieseomelitta varia | reverse complement strand
AATATAAAATTATAAATATAATATAATATAAAATTATAAATATAATATAATATAAAATTATAAATATAATATAATATAAAATTATAAATATAATATAATACAATATAATATAATATAATATAAATATAAAATTTTATATATAATTTTTTTTATATTTATAATATAGTTATAAATTTATATATAATTTTTTTATATTTATAACATAGTTATAAATTTTATATATAATTTTTCTTATATTCACAATATAGTTATAAATTTTACAAATAATTTTTTTCTATATTTATAATATAGTTATAAATTTATATAATTTTTAAATTTTATATTTACATATTTTCTCTAAAATATACAACTCTCAAAAGTTTAAAAATACATATATACATATTTTTTTTAATTTCATAAATTTATATTTTTTATTTTCGAGATTTATATATTTCATTTTCAAGTTTTCAATTTTTTTTTTTTTTTTCAAACTTTCAGAGATTTTACATATTTTCAAGGTTTCACAGATTTCATTTTATATATTTTTAAGTTTCTCAGAAATTTCATATATTTTCAATTTTCGACATAATTTAAGAACATCGAATACAATATAAACGTACGATACGTATGAAATACGTATTAATTAATTATTGATTGATAATAAGTAAAGGCACGTGAAATTAAGAGTGTGCTCTCACAGCGATGCGACTTGTGTGTGCGAGAACTAATTCGCTTTCGGCTGCGGTTGTGATACCGACCCGACGGAAATAGACACGCACGTGGAAATTGCACCGAAGGCTTCGTGAAAACGCGCGTTCACCACTTTCTAACGCGTGCTCGCGTGTATTACGCGCCGTTCATCAATTATCAATCACCGCGTTGCGCAACTGAATCGGTTTTCGGTTTGCTTTCATTAAATAATGGTTAATATGGTATAATACACTGTCACGACAGACAGATCGGCGACTCTAGTCTTTGGACTTCAGATTAGATTTCAGATGACACAAAACTTCACAAGGCACGTTTGTTCTCTCTGTTTGAGCTTGGAAATTTTTGTGCATGTACGCAGATTAAAAAGAAAGCACTCTATAATTAAATTTAATTATAATTTATAATCGTGTAATTTATAATGACAGAGACAATCGAATTAGTGCATTTAATTGAAATTTTATTGTCTCGCCAGAATAACGATATTCTTGTTGTATATGTATACAGGGTGATTCGCGTAACTTGAAGTAACTTTTAAATGACGAGTCTTTTGATAGTTTGGAAAGTTGTATGGTTTTTAAGGGAGCGTGTCAATTTTTCGTAGGTCTCGAAATTTTCAAGATCATGTTCTTTATTTATTTTAATTGGATCGTATATTTTGTTTCGTCGAATTTCAATTCGAAAAAAATATTAAATTCCAAGTAAGAAAGTATTGAGTCACATTTAGGTTCTAAATCTAATAGTTAAGGAGAGATTTTACGATAATTTGTAGTATCAACACACACTCACCCATAAAATTAATACGCCATATTTTCCCATCCTTAAAATCATACATAATTTTGTATCAAACGATCCTTCGTTAGATGCATGATTTAAAAGTTATTTCAAGTGTGTAAGTTACGTGAATCACCCAGTATATATTTAAATTTTTAATATTTATATATTTAAATTTTCTATCTATTTATATATGTGTGTGTGTGTACTTAAATTTTTGGATATCAATGTCATTTCAAGGTCATGTTCTTTATATGTGTGAATGTACATACTTTCTTTATCAGCTACGCGATGCAACAACCCACAACAAAAAAAAAATATATATATATGTAATTATATAAAAAAAATTTTCCAGTTACTGGTTTTCCGGTGCCATATTTGAAAAATAATTCTTGGATCATCGCAATTCGAAAAGATAGGTAGCCTTAAATGGATCACCCTGTATGTATATAAGTATATACAGAGTAAATGAAAAAATTAAAAGTTTCAATTAATTAAAATCAAATCATCTCCAAAAAAAATATTTTCTCTCAGTTCATCACACCTCCAGAGCGTTCCAGAAATCTTCACACTCTAATTCGAAACACGCTGTGTATCAGTGAATCGTATACGAGCGTGAGGTTGAATCACGAAACGATCTCGAAGAAAAATTAATCGCATGGACGGCTGACAGTTTAGTGGAGGGGAATTTCGAAAAGAGAGAGAGAGAGAGAGACTAGGGAGGATCGATTGGAAATTTCCGAACGAGGTTCAAGTAAATACAAATAGTCAAGGCTGCGAACCTTGGGACGCAGATAATGGTACGCTGACCATTTTCTTTTCACAACGGGGGGTGTTCAACGAACCGTCTCTCTCCTTCGATCGCTATTTTAGCCGGTGTATATCGGAGCGGTTATTTTCGAGCAACGAGTTTTCGTGAGAAGCTTACGTACATACACGAGGTTAAGCTGCGTTCCAAAAAGTTAGAAAAGTTAGGCGAGCTCACGTGAAAAGTAACTTAGACTGAATTTAAAAAATGAAACGTTAGGGATTTCTTGAATTTTTGTCATTTGACCTTAATATTCCAGTGTTTGATAAAATAAGATCGTAAGAAGTTCCAGAGGTTGTTGCAAAGGTGGACACTTTAATCTTTACACTGACGGTGGATCTAGTTACGAAAGAAATGACCCAGAAACATTTTTCTGTGAAAAAGAAAGATTAGACTGTGAAAGAAAATTTTTTAATGCTTCTGCACACGTTCAACGTCTTCAAACTGGAACACATTCAACATCTTCAAATTGACGGTGAATCTAACTACGAAAAAAATGGTACAAAAAATTTTTCTGCGAAAAAGAAAGATTAGACTGCGAAAGAAAAATTTTTTTTAATCCTGCACGTGTTTAACAACGTGTTCAAACTGGTACAAACTAAACATCTTCAAACTGCCACGCATTCAACATCTTCAAACTGACGGTGGATAGAGTTACGAAAAAAATGATCCAGAAACATTTTTCTGCGAAAACGAAAGATTAGACTGTGAAAGAAAAATTTTTTTAATCCTGCACATGTTTAACATCTTCAAACTGGCACAAACTAAACATCTTCAAACTGCCACGCATTCAACATTTTCAAACTGACGGTGAATAGAGTTAAGAAAAGAATGATCCAGAAACATTTTTCTGTGAAAAAGAAAGATTAGACTGTGAAAGAAAATTTCTTAATGCTTCTGCACACGTTCAACATCTTCAAACTGGCACACATTCAATATCTTCAAACTGCTTCTGCATCTAGTTACAAAAAAAATTATTTAGAAACATTTTTCTGCGAAAAAGAAAGATTAGATTACGAAAGAAAAATTTTTTCTGCTTCTGCACACATGCAACATCTTCAAACTGACACACATTCAATATCTTCAAACTGTTTCTGCATCTAGTTACGAAAAAAATGATCCAGAAACATTTCTCTGCGAAAAAGAAAGATTAGACTGCGAAAGAAAAATTTTTTTAATCCTGCACATGTTTAACATCTTCAAACTGGCACAAACTAAACATCTTCAAACTGCCACGCATTCAACATTTTCAAACTGACGGTGAATAGAGTTAAGAAAAGAATGGTCCAGAAACATTTTTCTGTGAAAAAGAAAGATTAGACTGTGAAAAAAAATTTCTTAATGCTTCTGCACACATTCAATATCTTCAAACTGTTTCTGCATCTAGTTACGAAAAAAATTATTTAGAAACATTTTTCTGCGAAAAAGAAAGATTAGATTGCGAAGAAAAAATTTTTTCTGCTTCTGCACACATGCAACATCTTCAAACTGGCACACATTCAATATCTTCAAACTGTTTCTGCATCTAGTTACGAAAAAAATGATCCAGAAACATTTTTCTGCGAAAAAAAAAAGATTAGACTGCGAAAGAAAAATTTTTTTTGCTTCTGCACACATGCAACATCTTCAAACTGGGACACATTTAACATCTTCAAACTGCTTCTGCATTACGAAAAAAAATGATCCAGAAACATTTCTCTGCGAAAAAGAAAGATTAGACTGTGAAAGAAAATTTCTTAATGCTTCTGCACACGTTCAACATCTTCAAACTGGCACACATTCAATATCTTCAAACTGCTTCTGCATCTAGTTACAAAAAAAATTATTTAGAAACATTTTTCTGCGAAAAAGAAAGATTGGATTACGAAAGAAAAATGTTTTAATGCTTCTGCACAGATGCAACATCTTCAAACTGAGACACATTCAACATCTTCAAACTGGTTCTGCATCTAGTTACGAATAAAATGATCCAGAAACATTTTTCTGCGAAAAAGAAAGATTAGACTGCGAAAGAAAAATTTTTTCTGCTTCTGCACGGATGTAACATCTTCGAACTGGGACACATTCAATATTTTCAAACTGTTTCTACATCTAGTTACGAAAAAAATTATTTAGAAACATTTTTGTGAGAAAAAAAGAAAGATTAGACTGCGAAAGAAAAATTTTTTAATGCTTCTGCACATATGCAACATCTTCAAACTGCCACGCATTCAACATCTTCAAACTGACGGTGGATCTAGTTACGAAAAAAATTTTTTAATTCTCCTTCGAATTTTCGAGAAAGAAAGAATCCTCACTTTTCCATTCGCCACGTGGTGTAAAATCACTTAAAAAAAAAAAAAAAAAAAAAGAAAGAAAATCACGACTGTCAAAATGAAAGCTTCACGCTTTGAAAGTTCGAGCAAATCGTCAATATGATATCTCTAACTTTCACAAAGATGCGTCAGTTTCGATTGTCGACAATTTTTCATTGTCTCTTACAGTCCTGCTCCACGCTGTACAATATAAATATAAACAGTGACGTTCATTGACGTTTGATTGTTCCAGCGTTGATAAAGCGATTAGCTCACGTCTGGTGGTTCCAAAAAAAAAAAAAAAAAAAAAGAAGAACCAGTTATGGTATCGGTCGAAGAACCAGCCGGTACACGTAATCGCAGCAGCGTTATTACACCGGCGAATGTAATCGAACCGGATGCAATCGACGCTAGGAAAGCAAGATGAAATCGAGGAACCGACGCAAACGTCGACCAACTTCGCTCGACGTGTGTTGCTTCGCCACAGAGACCGTTTCCAGATCGTTGATCCCCGCAGCAGATTTTCAACGCGCCATTTAACTTTTCCGGTTAATTACGTTGCCTCACCGAGAGCGAAAAACAGCGTCTCGGCCGTGAAAGAAGAGGGAGGAACAGAAACTCCTCGCGCTGTTTTCAGAAATCTGACATGTTTCAACATTTTCGCCGATCGTTTCGTGATCGAGTATATTGTTAATGCGCGCTGAACACAGTTAATATAGTTAATATATTTAATATAGTTTTCGTGGAAATATATTTAATATAGTTATATACTATAATATATATATAATATAATATAATATATAAATATATTATAAATACACTATACTATACTATAATATATAAATATATTATAAATATACTATACTATACTATACTATACTATAATAAATATATATATATATATATATATATATATATATATATATATACTATACTATACTATACTGTAATATACTATACTATAATATAAATATACTATACTATACTATAATATATATAATATAATATATAAATATATTTGAAATATACTATAATATACTATACTATAATATATATAATATAATATATAAATATATTTGAAATATACTATAATATATGATGAATATATTATAAATATACTATAATACAGTTTTCTAGTTTTGCAGCACACTCAATTTGAATAAAAAAAAAAAAACATTAAAAACTCGTTAAGAAAAGATCATATAACAATCAACATTGTCTCATTTTAAAATGCAAAGCTTCTGTTCTCACTGCTCTCAATTTCTTTCTTTTTTTTCTCGATATAGTAAATGGAAAAGTGTTCTTTAAAAAAAAAATTGTAAAAATTCACACACAAAGAAAACTTAAAAAAAAAATTGTAGAGACTGAAAAATTTTGTTCATGACTAAATTACAACCATCACAGTGTTGAAGATTGAAGTTTACAACAACCCCCTTGAACAAAGGGATGTTTTGAGATTATTCGTTCATTATTCACTACTTTCTACAATTCATTATTATGATTATTATACAGTTCTACAATTTCATTATTATGATTTCATTATTATTGTAGAATTAAAATTGTTACTGTTATTACGAGGCACTGTTTCTCTGTGGTTTCCCGCTATTTTAGTTATAAACTGTTATGCAAATAGTAGGAGAAAACCTTACACAACACGATAATAAACGACAGAAAAATTTTTATTGTAATTTTACGTTTCGTTTAGGTATTTGCAGTGTTATTAGTTCCCCGTAAGCACATAATTAAAGTGGTTTTTTAATTACGCGAAACGAGCGTAGAAACGACATGTCCTGGAAATAACTGTCAGCCATTCGTGCCATAATGGTGGATATACGTGACGATATAAGACAAATCTGACGAATCAAACTGACTGGAATAAGATTCTGAGAATCCTAACAAGTACATAATATTACCTTCTTTTATTGTAACTTTGTCAATTCAACAATTCATGAACGTTGTTTTTTTTTCCACGGATGCGTTTCAAAGCTCTCACTACCAGAGATAAATGCTCTCAGCCCAATCAAAAAAGCGTAGAAATTTTGTCGAAACAAATTGAAAAGAATGATTACAACTATTAATTACAGAATCATAAATTTAGTCCAACTACTAAATGTATCGATCATGTTAATTACACACTGTACCAATTAATTATTATTGCAAATTATTGACTGCAGAAATCGTGTATGTATTTAATCAATTGACTAAATAGCTTCAATTGGGAAACTTACATGCTTGTACGTATGTATTAACTGCTAAATAATTGCAAGTGTAATTACAATTGTAAAATTATATATATATATTTATGTGTATATATTAAATAGCAGGTATGCTATCAAACAATGTGTATTATTGTTTCTCATAATTTATCTCTCAAAAATAGAAGGCTAACTAAATAAATGAACAATGATATTGGACCCATGAAAAAATAAATCTCATTATTTTGAAATCTTCCAGATCTATATAAATTCAATATTTTATGTAAAACAAATGACTTTACATATACATGATTTTACACAAAACAAACAAATCTTCCTTTATTCAAAATTTGTATAAAATTTTTCCCTTATTTCATTTTCCCTCCTATTTAATTTTGTGTTCAAAATGCAAAAGTGCACTTAACTATCATTGCGTGATCAATTTAATCATTTCTGACGTCAATCATGCACTTCACTGCATTTAAATTTTCTCAATCGATTTGTATAAATTTTTCTTCTATACAAAATCTCCTCTCTTTCTCCACCTGTTAATTTTCCGTCCAAAAATGCAACTGCACTTAACTATCGTGTACTGAAACATTCACAATGGCCAATGGATACGCTCGACTGAAGGAAATCGACGGGTATTTACATTGTAGAACTTCGTTGTTAATTCACGAGAGCACACGTCACGCTAAAAGCAATGTCACGTGTAATAAGATGAATAGATCGACACGGAAGGAACGTGTTTGAACGACCGAACCAGCTTATTTGACCGAACTCCCTTTCTCTTACATTAGTCGAAATTCGTTGGCAGTTGGTCATCAATGGTATTGCCGACAATGAGACCATCTCAGTCGTGATGAGAGTCACGTAGCAGTGTCAAACGTTTCACAACAAAGCAATCAATCTTCTCGTAAATCCTACGTGTAATCCTAACGCGTTAATTCCACGGGATTATGTAGGACACAATTATGTTTTTATTATATTCTTTTTTTCTTTTTCTTTTGGCAATCGTTTTTTTAAGAAAGAAATAGTACAGTTCGACTATTAGAATCGTATTAGAAATATGTAATGGGAAATGTGTAAAATGAAAACTAGTGTGATTTTCTAACGTAGTGAATATAAATAAAAATATAATTAGTCAAAATAACACTATATGGTATAAAATGAAAGTAGTATAAGTTTTCAACAATAAAACTAATAGTGTCCATTCTAACATTTATTATTCCTAGTATTGATCTCTAATATTTATTTATTCTAATTTTACAAGCTCTTTC
>NW_025110300.1:234332-254039 GCF_011392965.1 Frieseomelitta varia | reverse complement strand
GCTCGACTCTAAAAGTTATCGACTATAGAAAGATAAAACTCGTTATCAGATCCACCAATTAATCAAAAACAGTCCAAGGTGGACGGTGCTTGAAATGTAACGTCGTTCAAAAATTCAATAGACTCCGCGACTAATGGAATTCAAAAATTAAATATATAAAAAAGTATCTTTCGTATTTTTTCACTGTTTTTACAACAAACGACAAAATGTTTAACAAAATGTCCATTTCATTATTCAGTCTGTTCCCCTAGATTCTACAATTTTACAAAATTCAAAAACATCGAGGTACCCAGTTAAATCAACTTAATATCAAACTACTAAATACCAAAACTACTTAATACCAAATTGCTGCTTGGAAGCAGCCTGTTGGAAGCATTTCGAAGACTCGTGCTTTGTTTTTACAAACAAACAACAGAGTTTAACGAAAAATTTGATGTTCACTTTATTCCAACGTGCATGTATGCGAGGAGCAATGCCAGCCGTGGTGTAAGCACCAGCTGTTACCACATTGTCAGAGAGAAGTAAGAGGGGATTGGGTGTACGCGTAGGTAACCACAGGAAGAGAATACTTTCACTGCCAAACCGTACGGTTGGGAGCCTTGGAGAAGGACGAGGAAACACCGACGAAATCGTTCGAGACGGACGGATAAGGACGGTGAGAGTGAAAACGAGTAGGGATTCCGTTTGGTATCCTATCGTTCTTCCTTCTTGCCTGGTGGTCATTCGACGATCGGTCTCGAAACCGGCGAGCCCAACCACCGATCGATCGGTCCTCCAGCTCGACAAAGTTCGGCGTTTCTCGATACTCGGAGGAGTGTGCCAAGGAAGTTGGATCGTTCTTCTAGAAACTGTGCAACTGGGAAGTCGAACTCCTTTGTGGAAACCGTGTGACAGAATCTTTCTCCTTTTTTTTTTTCTTCGATATTGGAAAGGTGTGTAACGAGATTTTCGAGTTCTCGAGCTTTCCAGAGCTACGTGCAATAAAAGTTTTTTTCTTTTTTTCTTTATTTTCTGAAAACAGCAGTGCGAGAAACCAATATTCCTAAATATTTTGGCAAAGTCGCGCGATGAAACTTTAATTTTCCAATATTTGAAGGAATCCAATATTTCGTGTGAATGAAATTTAAGTTTCCAACTTTTAGGAGCAACGAAATCTAATTTTTTTTAATTCCCTCCCCCCCCCCCCAAAAAAGAAATAAACGTTAATTATAACAAAATCTAATTTCTTAATTTTTCAAAATAAAAAAAAAAAAAAGAAAACTAAACTAATTTTCAAGTCTGATCTTCCGATTAAGAAGGGAGAGTAATGGGCTCGTCCTGTCGAATGGAACAATTGTGAATGAACGATTAAGTGATTGTTGAATTGGCAGGATTCAGTGGTTCGAGCAACAATGACCGAAGAGGAGAGGGAGAAGAGTTAATTGGAAGATTTGATGGAGAATTTCAGGAGTTCAGGGGGAAGATAGTGTGGAGAATATCGTCACGAAGGTAAGAACGCGTTGTGTCTTTATAGGAGCATGATTCCATAGGAAAATTCTTTCAAGGAAAGTCTGAAGAAATATTTAGCCCATTAGAGACCTTTTTTTCAATCGATTTATATCATCAAGTTTTATTTATTTATTTATTTATTTTTTTTAATTATTAAAGAATAACGTATTTCTTCCATCTGTATTTTACAATGAATTTTTTTACAAGAAATCGAAGAACTTTAATGGGTTAGGTTTAATAGTATTGAGAATTTGTATTTCTATGATAGTGATTGGGAAAGTAGGATTTGTCTGTTTAATTATCAGTAGAATTTATTGGAAAACTGTTACAATTTAGAATCCGAAGTCGTTCAATTTTGGAATTTTTAGTTTCATTTAATATTAATCCTCATTGTAAAGAATGTATCATATAAATTAAGGTCAAATACAATTTAAGATTCAAAATTTTGATAGTCTAATTAAATTACAATAAGATCACTTATAACGCGACAATATTTATAACACAACAATATTATTTGAGAGTCAAAAAGACTTGTCTTAATATCTAAAATGTTTTGGCTTCTATGTGTTTTTAAATTAAATTTTAAATTTTAAATTTAAATTTTAAATTTAGAATTTCAAATTTAAATTCTACAATTTTAAATTTAAATTTTACAATTTTAAATTTAAGACTTTACGATTTAAATTTTTATTTATAAAATTTAATTTGTAGAAACTAGATATGAATGAACTCGAATATCTACACAGTAAATAGCAATACTGAATTAGTCATCATGCACGTTAATACATTAATGCATTAATACATCTTAATACTTAAAAATTAAATGTTATTAATGACAACTAGAATGTGAATTTTATGGAAAAAACTGGAAATTGCAAGAACGTATACACAATGTTGTACATAGTATAGAAAAAGATAAAATATAATATAAAACAGAGATATTTTATTTTGAAGTGCAATTTTTAAATATTGAATTTTAACACAGAGAAAGCTGAATATATTTATTCGACTAGTTCTGATAATCGAGGTATCCACTGTACTTCATTACAGAGATTACGATAAAACTGTATGCATAATTGAAACAACGTGCAAGAAACGTGAGAATTATTCTGATTCTGCAGAGGAAATACCAGACATAAATAAGATAATTAGTGATTGATGCGAAGATTACACTATCAGAGTCACGTGTGGCATTTCAGATGCTTCGAGAGAAAGTGAAACACGACGCTGACAGAGTATTAGGCGAAAATTGTAATAAACTTACGCAACGACAGCCAGTCGTAGTGTGGATACAAATTTTAAATTTCTAGGAAAAATAAAGATTTCAAAATCAAATTTCGAACATTTAAAGAGAATACATAAGTTTTATTGAAATTTTCATCGTTTCATCTGCGTAGTAAATAATTAATAAATATATGTATATATGTATATACGATAATCGTGCTTTGATATTTTCATTTTTTGTAAAATTAAAAATTTCTCCAATAATTTTGTTTGAATTTAAAAAAAAAATTTCTTTAATAATTTTCTTTATAGTATTTTCATAGTTTCATCTACATAGCACATACTTGATAATCGTGCTTTGATATTTCTTTAATATTTTCGTTTTTTGTAAAATTACAAATTTCTCCAATAATTTTGTTTAACTTAAAAAAAAATTTTTTTTAATAATTTTCTTTGTAGTATTTTCATAGTTTCATCTACATAGCACATACTTAATAAATATATACGTATTTCTGATAATCGTGCTTTGATATTTCTTTAATATTTTCGTTTTTTGTAAAATTAAAAATTTCTTCAATAATTTTGTTGGAATTTAAAAAAAAAAATATTTCTTTGACATTTGTTATTCAACTGCAGTAAAGAGTGTAACTAAACCAATAACAATGAAAAATTGTCGATAATTCATACTGAAGCTCGTAAAAACAAAGATAAAATGTGTCACAATCCTGAGCTCGCAAAAAAGATATTTTCATTTGTCGAAAAATAAATAAATTTCAATATTTTTCATTTATTTAACTAATAATTAATGTAACTATAACAATTCACTAATAACTAAACCAATGACAATGAAAAATTGTCGATAATTCATACTGAAGCTCGTAAAAACAAAGATAAAATGTGTCATAATCCTGAGCTCGCAAAAAAGATATTTCATTTGTCGAAAAATAAATAAATTTCAATATTTTTCATTTATTTAACTAATAACTAATGTAACTATAACAATTCACTAATAACTCATGAACGTGAAATAAATTTGTATGAACTAGAATTAAAATAAAAACACGAATTACAGAGTTAGTTTTGCGTGCGTTTGTAAAATATACGCGGGTGAATATTTGCAGATTGTAATTGAAACTGAAGAAGGTAATTGATTGCACAAAAAATCGATTGTCCGCGTTAGATATCAAATACGCAAAAAATGGAGCAACACAGCGTTTATGCTAACGATTGGTGGTTGAAGGCTACGAGATAGTGACCTAGATTTTTGCAATTTTTTTTAATACTTTACAGAAGAATTTAATATCATCTGTTATTATACAACGCAACTCTACGATGCTATTTCATACTGATTCAAATTATTTCGAAAGGTATTTAATTAATTAATAAATACGTAGCTCGAATAGACAAAGGTTCGACTCGAGGGATTTAATTTAATAAGAAACAATTTAATAATTAATAATGAAGAGAACGGAGAAATTTAAGAGGCAGTGAGAATTAAAATATCAATTACAAAGGAGAACACGATGGAGAGAGAAAAGAATGAAATATACTATCTAAATACAAGTTTCTGTCGCTCTGTTACAAATTATTTTGACATACAATCGAAATGAAATCACCAGAAATGTTCAAATAATAAAATACAGTATATGACACTCGAAGAGATTTATTTCAATAATTAAAAAAAGGAAAAAAAATGAAAAAATAAAGAATGAAAGAAATTTAAGAAATGACAAGATGTCTGTTATGAAAAATATTTAAAGCTTTTAATAATTTCATAATTTCATAATTGTATATTTTAATAAGTTTTAAATAAATAGTTTAATAATTTAATAATTGACAAAAAATAATAATTGATAAGAAAATTATTTACTAATTTAATAATTGATGAGAAAATTATTTACTAATTTAATAATTGATAAACAAATTATTTACTAATTTAATAATTTACAAAAAATAATAATTGATAAGAAAATTATTTATTAATTTAATAATTTACTAAAAATAATAATTGATAAGAAAATTACTAATTTAATAGTCAATAAAAAAATTATTTACTAATTTAATAATTGATAAAAAAAATTATTTACTAATTCAATAATTGATAAGAAAATTATTTACTAATTTAATAATTTACTAAAAATAATAATTGATAAGAAAATTACTTACTAATTTAATAATTAATAAAAAAATTATTTACTAATTTAATAATTGGTAAAAAAGAAAACAGAGACATTCGAAAAGAAGTATGCAACATCCGAATAAATTTATAAAGAATTAAAAAAAAAAAAGGATTGAAAGATAAAGAATTAAAAATGAAGAATATTAGATAAACGTTATATTATATAAAATTACATAAAATCATCGAAAATATAGAAATAATTAAGTAACGAGTCGCGAAAATTTAATTCAATAAATAATAAAACGAGGAAATGAATCGAATCTAATGAGAGCTAAAATACTACTACTAAAATATGAAAAAGAAAAAAAAAACGAGCGAGAAGGGAATAAAAGAGCAAAACAGATTACAACCTCCTATCCTAAGTGAGTCTCTAAGCAAACGATGAGTATATTAGATGTGCCTTTTCACTTGAAACATTTAAGACCGGTTTTGCGGCATTACGCAGTCTCTTATACTACGCAATGAAATTCACGCAAAACCTGGCTCATGTACGTCCGACAGGGTCTAAAGATCAATGCTCATACGTTTCGAAGCAGAAAATATGAAAAAAGACAGATTCGCCTAATCTACAGATGACGTTACGCAAATATTCCACTAAAAGAAAAGAATTCGAAATAAATTCATAGAGAAACGAGCAAATGTAAAATTTATGCAAACGAGACGAGTAAAGTAACATGTAAAATGAAATTATATTTTTTCTGTTTGAAATAAACTATGTACAAGTGAAATTCTCTGTTTAGAATAAACTGTTCAAAATAATTATTCAATATTTTTTATCATTATTAAAATTCTCAGTTTAGAATAAACTATAATAATCTCATTGCTCGCTTTATCACTAACAATGAAATTAACAAATTGTTTCAGTAACAAAAATAAATCTATAGAGATAATAAATATGAAACATATGAGATAGAACTTAATTAATAATCAAAATATAATTCTGCTCTATTTATACGTTCGAACGTTACGTTTAAGTAACAAAATAATAAAATAAAATAAAATAGATATATAAAATACTATAAAAATAATAAAATAAAATAAAATAGATACATAAAATACTATAAAAATAATAAAATAAAATAAAATAGATAATAGTATATAAAATACTATAAAAATAATAAAATAAAATAAAATAAATAATAGTATATAAAATACTATAAAAATAATAAAATAGAATAAAATAAAATAGATAATAGAATATAAAATACTATAAAAAGAATAAAATAAAATAAAATAGATAATAATATATAAAATACTATAAAAATAATAAAATAAAATAAAATAGATAATAGTATATAAAATACTATAAAAATAATAAAATAAAATAAAATAGATAATAGTATATAAAATACTATAAAAATAATAAAATAAAATAAAATAGATAATAGTATATAAAATACTATAAAAATAATAAAATAAAATAAAATAGATAATAGTATATAAAATACTATAAAAATAATAAAATAAAATAAAATAGATAATATAAAATATTATAAAAATAATAAAATAAATTAAAATAATATAAAATAAATAAATTAAAATAATAAAATAAACTAAAATAATATAAAAATAATATAATAAACTAAAATAATATAAAAATAATAAAATAAACTAAAATAATATAAAAATAATAAAATAAACTAAAATATTTTATTGCCAATAAAATATATATTGAATAAAAAGAAATGCAAAAACATGCAATGAGCATGAAAGAATTCGAAACGATAAATTAATATAAAAAGTAACGAAATATTACCAAGACACATAAATTAACATGTTAAATATCACACTTTTAAACCAACTTATGTAACATTTTCATGCTCACTCTAAGAACTATGGTATACGCCTGGTAATTTGATTTTAAATGTATCTCTTCTACATTTGAATAACACAATGTGCTTAAAATATCAAGTTGTTATAATTTTCTCTTCTCAAGAAAATAGAGAGAAAAGTAAGGAAGAGATCTAGACGAACTACGCACGCTGACTGTGCTCGTTCACAATTATCTAATACACTTTCTTTCGCCGTTGAAAGTCATTTAAAGAATGAAAGTGGTTGCGCAATAACTCTGTTAAATTTTCTTATAAAAATGCCTTTAGATATAAGAATAAATCACAATACAGTGTTTAATTAATATCATATAAGTAAATATGTTTAATATATTATATATAATAAATCGGTAATAATATAATGTAGTCGGTAATTAAACATAATTATATTATTAAAATTAATAATTAAAATTATAATACGTTACATTATAATAAGTAATATATAATAATATATAATACATAATGTTATATATATATATAATTAACACAGTGTATTATTTCATTAATGTAATTTTCGAAATAATTTATACATTAAAAAACTATCTAGCTGGAATATTTCTCTAGAGTTCAATTCATAAAGATACCCTACGAACATTCTAATCATTCATATTAAAGAATCAATAATAATAAAGTTTGAATACTTTTTAAGATGAATTTTCTCAATAATCAATGCACATTCTAACGACTTAAGCTCATATGTACATAAAATAAAATAAAAGTGAATATCATCTGACTCGCACAGCAGTTCGAATAATAAAGTTTGAAATTATTTTTAATATCTAAATCTTTCTAATATTTAATACGTGTAATCTTAACACTCCGTATTTTTGTTATAACTGTTTAATAAAGTATTTGTGGACTTCATATTTCACTTCTATTTCTGTGCATAGAACATAGGAAGAATTTGAACACTAAAATTCGTGACGCTCTGTATCATTATTAATGTCACTACAATATAATATTATTAAAAGTACTATTAATATCATTATATTACAACATTATTATTATCACTACATATCATTACATTATATTACTATATTGTATTATTATTGCTATCATTATTATTAATATTAAGCAATAATAATATTATTATTGCTATCATTATTATTAACATTAAGCAATAACAATATCAAAATAATTATAATAGAAATAAAATAATATTATTATTATTGCTACCGTTATTATTAATATTAAGCAATAATAATATTAAAATAAAATAATAATATCATGATAGCAATAATAATATTATTATTGCTATCAATATTATTAATATTATTGCTGTCACTATTATTATTATTATTATTATTATTAATAATATTACACTTATACTTTTTTTTGCACCATTTTTCATTATACATATACGTATATAAAGAAACGTTTCACTCGTCTCGAAAGCGCAAATAACTCACGCAATATTGAGAAACGCGAACGCGTGTCCCGAGTTTCAACGGGTCTCTCTCCTTCGTACAAATGGTTTTTCCCTAATAGGAAAAGCTAATTCAAGGAAAGAAAAAACGAAAGAAAGAAGGGAGAAAAAATCAGGAACTCAGAGCTACTTACACGGCCCGCATGGTCGAGTAACAGTCGGCGAAACTCTTACCTGAAACAAAAAAAAGAAAAACCAGGCTCGTGAGTACAATTTACGTTGAAAGCATCAAACGATCGGTCAATTTTTAGTCGTTTTTAGACGTCAATTTTCCAATCACATTCTAATCACGAGAAAGTGACATATTCCTTTATTATTGGACGATTAGTTGAATTGTACGTGACATACCGAATTAGTCTAACTAATTAATAATTAATGCTCTGAAAAATTTTCGCAATTATTTCTCACTCTCTCTCTCTCTCTCTCTCTCTCTACTATATATCTAATACTAAATATATAGTATTACATATATAGTATAGTATAATATAGTTTTATATATAGTATTGTATAGTATGTATAGTTATATGTAATATATATATATATATATATATATATATATAGAGAGAGAGAGAGAGAGAGAGAGATTATAGTTCATATAGTTCATATTATACATAACTATACAATACTATATATATATATATATAAAACTATACTATACTACATATATATTTATATATAAAATACTATAATATACTATATATATATATATATATATATATAGTATTACATATATAGTATAGTATAGAGACAGAGAGAGAGAGAGAAATTTTATAGAGAGATAATTTATATAGTTCATATTATACATAACTATACAATACTATATATATATAAAACTATACTATACTACTCTATATATATAATACTATAGTATAGTATACTATAGACTGTTCTACACTATATATATGTATGTATATATAGTATAGTATAAAGAGAGAGAGAGAGAAATCTTATAGAGAAATATTATAGTTCATATTATACATAACTATACAATACTATATATTTAAAACTATACTATACAGGAACTACACCATACTATGCTATATAGTATATAATATAAAACTAATCGTTTTAACGAGTGCTAGAAATTTTAACAGGATCGATTTGATCCGATTATAGCAGCTTTATTGATTAATTGTTTACTTAACTGTTTCTTCAATGTATTCGAATTTTTATCACGTACCTCTTACTTCACTATATATAGTATATACCATATATACCATACATGTATATATCGTTTAAATTCTATTATTTTATATATCTTTCATTTTAATATATCATGTTAAAATATTGGCTCGTATAGAAAAAAGACCAATTCCATTAGTCTCATCGTGACAATTTACAACCAAGCATTTATCCACAGGCGAAAACCTACAAAGACTCATTCCAGAACCTATTAACCTAAATAAAGGGGTGATCGATCCCCTTGCACTTATGCTCTCGACTATTTGTTACCTCAGCAATAGTTCGAGCACGTTAATTGTTACGACAGGCGCTCTTTCAATTACACACGATATATCCCACGTTTTCTTCCGCCAAGTTGCAACACAATTTCCATCATCGAGTTTTGTCGCTGAAATTTCAGTTAACACTTTATTGCAATTTACGAACAAACGTCTAAAACGTTGGGTCACTCACGGCACGAAAGAAATTGTGTAACATTCGAATCAGAAGAATCAATTAGGGAGAGAATTAGGAGACGTGTTTACGTCGCAAGGAAAGAACACGAGTTTGCAATTACAATTCAAAATTGATTAAACTGATTATTGATTAAAACAGTAAAATTTCGAACTATTGATTACGAAAGTTAATTTTGGTAATTAAAATAAGGGCTAAAAGTACAGAACGATCTTGTGTGAATTTAAATTTGAGGAGAATGCCTGGAAGGTTACTGTTATAAATAGTATTTAATACTGCAGTATATACTATTAAATACTAATAAAATAGTATCATGCAGTTCTGCAGTATTAAATATTATTCATAAACAGCAGTATTTAATAATATATATAATAGTATTAATAATATATATAAAACTTATAACTTATTAAATACTATTATATTTAATAATATGTATAATAGTATTTAATAATATATATAAATACCATGATAATGATAAGAAATAAATAATAAATAATAAAATTTAAAATAGTATACTATTCATAAGTAGTAATAGTATTTAATAATATTTATATAAAATATTACTAATAAATAGTGAAATAGTATCTAAAATAGTATAGTATTACTATGTTACTATATTAGTAGTATTACTATATTAAACACTATTTATAAATAGTAATAATAATAATATAAATACTGTTATATGTAAATGATAAAATAGTATGATAATTGAAATACTATACTATTGTAGTATTTAATACTACTAAAACATAAAATATGTTCAATAGTTTGTATTAATAACGAAACAGTAGCATAGTATTACAATATTAAACACGAATGTACCAATAGTAGTAGTATTTAATAATAATATTATAAATACTATTATAAATAAAAAAACAGTATTTAAAACAATATTGCAACAGTACATACAATAATATTTTAAATACTAATATTACAATACTATTACATAATATTTATAATATACTGTAATGAAACAGTATTATAATAATAACATTAACTATCACACACTATTTAATATTATAAAAATAACATTATATAGTATTATAAAAATAACATTAAAAATATTATTATATTTATAATATATTTTTATATAGTATTATAAAAATAACATTAAAGTATCAAACACTATTTAATGATAATAATACTAATTGATAATATAAACACAATCATAAATAACAAACAACAACGAGTGATTCTAAATCACGTACGAACAAAAAAAAAAGAAAGAAGAAGAGACAGGACAAGAAAACGAAAAAGAAGAGAGAAAAACTAATAAAACTCCTAGAAAACCAGGGTTCGTTCAAGGCGAAACTTTCGAATCACCCCCGGTGACTTTTAGATCTATCTGATTCGTTGATCGTTGATTCACGATCAACTCTTTGGTCACGGTCGGGGAAATACTATCTCGAGGCCACGGGCCGAGGCGAAGGCACCGAAACTCGAGGAAACAGAAAACTCGCGCAAGGAGAGAACACATAGTAACGTTCACAGAGAGAGAAAGAGAGAGAGAGAGAGAGAGAGAGAGAGGAGAGAGGAGAGAGGAGAGGGGAGGATTGTGTTGGAGAGGTCCGATGGAAAGGAAAGAAGGAAACGAGCCTGGCAGAGCTTTACGTCGTCGCGAACACTTTCACCTTTCCCTATTATGAGATCATCATCTCGCCCATTTCGCCGGCGACGACATAACTTCGTTAATTCGTTTGCCTTGATTCAGAAATCGAAGCGTTCGCCTAATCAGCCTGCCCCGTTACTTGCAATTAAAAATTTATTAATCACCACAGTCATAAATGTTACTAAGTATTACTTTAATAATAATAAAAACGATAAACCAGTTACTAGTATACTAATATATTATAGTAATATAATATACTATACTATATTATACTAATTTATACATTGATATAAAAATTTATATATAATATATTATAATATATTATATATAATTTTTTATACTAATGTATAAATAATAACAAGTATTACTTTAGTAATAATAAAAATGATAAAACAGTTACCAGTTACAGTACACTAATAGCTTACTAATGTATTATAGTAACATAATATACTAATATAAAAATTTATATGTAATATACTATAATATACTATAATGTATAATTTTTATAATTTACTTATAATATACTATAATATATAATAGTATTTGCAATATACTATAATATATAATTTTTTATACTAATGTATAAATACTAACAAGCATTACTTTAATAATAATAAAAACGATAAAACAGTTACTAGTTACAGTACACTAATATCTTACTAATGTATTATAGTAACATAATATACTAATTTATACATTAATATAAAAATTTACATGTAATATACTATAATATATAATTTTTTATGCTAATGTATAAATACTAACAAGTATTACTTGAATAATAATAAAAAAAGTTAAAACATCTGTATCTGTATCTGTAATACTAACGAATTACACTATAGTATAATCTGTTACTACTAAATACTAAAAAATACTATAGTATACTATAGTTACTGTAGTATATATTAATATATACTATATAGTATTATATAGTGTTAATATAATATATATAGTATTAATATAGCATATAGTATATAATATTAATATATTTTGTATATATATTAAATATTACAATATGTATAGTATGTACTATAGTAATATTATACTAATATAATAGTATTACTACTACTAACATTATAGTATATTAGTATATAGTATATTATTATAGTATTAATATAGTATAGGAAATTAAATATTACTATAGGATATACTATACTCACACTAGTAAGTATTACTATCTGCTTTTTAATTCGAGAATCAATAGTACAATATAAAGAGAATCCAAAATATTATATATAGAATATTAATTGTACAACGTTCAGTGGATGAAACAACCTATCACTCAGCATTTTAATCTATTTTTAATGAATAAGCCAAATCTGTATTTAAATTCTACTTTAATTACGTTTTCAGTTACGATTCTGAAAATAGAGGTTTACGTAAAAACCTACTAATGGTTCACCGATGCTAACGCACACAGCCAGTTGCAACTTCGATTGGCAAACCCATTGGGTTAATTTATTGCTAAACGCAGCCTCCGCGCTGTTAATTAACCAAAGTCCATTAACCGAAGTTGCGTTACTGTCGTTCCGTTTCCTAAAGGCACCATCTCAATCGGCTGAGTAACAGATTACACGCTCGTAGAAATCTACAAGGTGAAACTTTCGACGAGTATAAAGGATAAAATAAAATATCCTCTCGATTCACAGAAGATTGCACGCCTACGGTGAAGCCTCGAAATCAAAAGAAAGTGAAGCTAGTTCACTTTCAGCCGTGTATTCATTTATCGGTTTCTCCAATTGTCGCACGAAACGACCAGTTTTATGCTCATGCACGAAAGTTGTTTTAGAATTTAACGCAGAAACATAGAGCACATCATCTTTTCTTTTTGTAGAGAGAGGTGGGCAAATCAATAAAGAAATAGATAAAATTACTATAATGCAAAGAAACAAAATAAAGCAAACAAAACAAATGAATGGAATTGTGAAATAAATAATCAAACAGAATAGACGAAATTACAATATAAATAAATAAAACAGACCAAATTGTAATCGTAAAGAAGAATTTACTATGATCATGAACTAGAATTACCATACTAGTATCATATCATTATCATTATGTATACTAGAATTGTCATATTAGTATCGTATCATTATCATTATATATACTAGAATTGCCATACTAGTATCATATCATTATCATTATATATACTAGAATTATATCATATCATTTGTACTACACGTATAATATATTATAATATAATATTATAGTATATTATAGTACATTATATTATACTATAGTATAGTATAGTACAGTATTATATTATAGATACTATAATTATATCTATATATAACTACTAAAATTACCATACTAATATCATATCATTATATATATTATTATACTTATAGTATGGTATAGTATTATATTATAAATACTATAATTATATCTATTTATAATATAATTACTAGAATTACCATACTAATATCACATCATTATATGCTATACTTATAGTATAACATAGATACTATAATTATATCTATTCATGATATAATATAATATAATATAATATAATAGAATTACTAGAATTACCATACTAATATTACATCATTATATACTATACTTATATTATAGTATAACATAGATACTATAATTATATCTATTCATGATATAATATAATATAATATAATATAATATAATATAATATAATATAATATAATTAGCATTATTATCGTACAAATACAATTTATATTTTGTAATATAATATGTATTCATGATATATAATACATAATATAACTACTCATGATAATGCATAATATAAACAATGTAATACTTTCATCCCAAATCATTTAAACGTGGTTACAACAGAAATCTCTACGGCTCTGCTAATGAAACGGAACAAACGACTGACGAAAGCACCAATTAGGAACGATTTGTACCCGCGCGCGCAAAGCACCGGTTTTCAATCGAGGCGAACGAGGATCTGCACGACGTGATCCACCGCTTGAATCACGGACCTTTCAAATGCCGGACGTTTAGCGTTTTCTCACGGAGCGAGGGAAAGGAAACGGCCGATAATCAGCGTTGGTAAATCATGTTTCGGTACCATCTGTTACGAATGCTGTTGGACGATGCGGAAGGAAGGAAGGAAGGAAGGAAGAAAATTGTAGGAAACACGAAGCTGGCTCTAATTGGCAACATATGCGATTCGACTCGACATCGCACGACTTAACACTAATTCCATTTTATCATGTTTCACTGATCTTGCCTCCTTTTTTATTAACAAAATTTTGATAAAATAATACTATATCTAATAGTATTATAACTATAATTATACTATAAGTAATATAATTATACTACATAGTATATGTAGTATGTAATATCACATGACAATATTAATTATTAATCATAAAAAATTATTACAATATCATAAAGTAATATATACAATATAATATATAATATTACAATATTATATATCATAATACATGCTATAAAAGTATGATATTTATTTTATATCAATGACTATTTTATTTGAGCAATTTATTTTGTAGTTTGTACTATATGATTACTACTTACATAGTATACAATATTATAATATTTGTACTATAATTGTATTATAGTATAATATTATAATAATAATATACTAATATACTACTAATATACTATATTATAATATTATAATATTGTATACTATATATTTGTATTGTGTATGATTATAATTATATAGTTTACAATGTTATAATTATTAATCACAAAAATTATTATACATCATAGTATAATAATATAATATTATATTTTATATAGTATATAAATAATATTATACCATATAATAAACCACAATATTAAACCATGTAATAAAATATTACCATATTTATTTCATACAAATAACCATTTTATATGACCAATTTATTTCATAATTGGAAGCATTTGGTTATATAATATAATACTATAATATTTATTATGTACAAAGAACCATTTTACTTGATGAATTTATTCTATAGTTTATTTATTTTATATTTTATGTTTCATATACTCGTTTCATAGATTATTTTATTCTATACTCTATATTGTAGAGTGTGTCACACTGATTGTAATTCTTTCCTCTTTACATTCAATTTTAGTATGTATCTCAAAAGAAAGTTTCTCCTGTATATTTATAACAGTATACAAATAATATATAAATATAAATAACCGGAATCCCTTTTGGTTATTAGTTATTACCCGAATTTTATTCTGGTAACCAACAATTATTTATGAATAAACTTCTTTGGTTGTATTCAATTATTGTCAATAATTAGTATACATTGACAACATACAAAATATTGATTGTAAAACTTACTATACGTTTTATTAAGAAAAAAATATATTATGAAAATATATAGGACTAAATATAGTACAATCTTGTTAAAATATTATAATAAATGTTTAATATATTTTCTGCAAATAATTCGTCTATCGTCGATTTAACAGCTGAAAAAAATAATATTTCATATATAACAATAATAACAATAATCGTCATGAAAAAATTCCGCTCACTTGTAACGGTTGTATCAATTCAGAAATACTTATAAATTCATAAATACATCTAAATTCTATTTTATCCTAAATATCTCAAAGAAAAAGCCTAAAAAAAATACCTCATTCCTCTATTTACAGGAGGACGATACTTCTCACGACACAACGGCCACGAAAACTCCCAAACCTACAATGAAGACCGCGAGAAACTCTGGCGCACCGTTCAACCTACACCGCCTTACCAACGAACTCGACACCAGACCACCAGACATCCACCTAAACATCCAAACGCACCAACAACCTGCGTGATGACAAACACACCATCGAGCCAACTCTCAGCGCCAACGAAAAAGAACGGACGAACCAGCGAAAGAGAAGATGGTATTCAGCGCGATCGTCGTCACGTCGGCCTTGAAGGGTGCTCTGGGCCTAGTGGGCACCAGTCTATGGCTAATCCCTCTGCTGATAGCAGGCCTGTCCTACTATCGATACGATCAACTGGACCCGGAGAGTCGTCCCATCGACAGATACCCTCTCTACCCGGAATACGACTTCGTAGTGGTGGGTGCAGGCTCGGCGGGCGCGGTGGTGGCCAACCGGCTGTCAGAGGTCCCAAAGTGGAACGTTCTGTTACTAGAGGCTGGGCCAGACGAGAACGAAGTGACGGACGTGCCCTCGCTGGCGGCCTATCTTCAGCTAACGAAGCTAGACTGGAAGTACAAGACAGAACCGACGGGGACAGCCTGTCTGGCGATGAACGGTGGTCGTTGCAACTGGCCACGGGGCAAGGTTCTAGGGGGCTCGAGCGTGCTCAACTACATGCTCTACGTTCGAGGGAACAGGCACGACTACGACCACTGGGAGTCCATGGGGAATCCCGGCTGGGGATACGACCAGGCGTTGTACTACTTCAAGAAGTCCGAGGACAACAGGAATCCGTATCTGCAGAGGAGCAAGTACCACTCGACGGGCGGTTACCTGACGGTGCAGGAGTCACCGTGGAAGACACCGTTGGTGGTGGCGTTCGTCCAAGCGGGCACGGAGATGGGTTACGAGAACAGGGACATAAACGGGGAGCAACAGACCGGGTTCATGATCGCGCAAGGGACGATTCGCAGAGGGAGCAGATGCTCCACGGCGAAGGCGTTCCTGAGGCCAGTCAGGCTCCGCAGGAACATCCACACCGCTATGAACTCGCACGTGACTAGAGTGTTGATCGATCCTCTAACCATGAGAGCGACCGGCGTCGAGTTCGTGCGCGACGGCCGTCGACAGATAGTGAGAGCCAGGAAGGAGGTGATCCTCTCGGCCGGAGCGATCAACAGCCCTCAGATTCTCATGTTGTCCGGCGTTGGGCCGAAGGAGCACCTTCGTCACGTCGGCATACCGGTGATCAAGGACCTCCGCGTCGGTGACAATCTGCAGGATCACGTCGGCATGGGCGGCCTGACGTTCCTGATAGACAAGCCGGTGGCCATCGTCCAAGACAGGCTCCAAGCTGCGCCGGTGACCATGCACTACGTGGCGAACGGCAGAGGACCGATGACCACTCTCGGCGGGGTCGAGGGTTACGCGTTCGTCAACACGAAATACGCGAATCTGTCCATCGATCACCCGGACATTCAACTGCACATGGCTCCGGCCTCGATTAATTCCGACGGTGGTGTCCAAGTGAAGAAGGTCCTCGGGATAACCGATCAAGTTTACGACACCGTTTACAGACCGATCGCCAACAAGGACGCATGGACGATCATGCCGCTGCTGCTGAGGCCCAGATCCAGGGGCACGGTCCGACTACGAAGCCCCAACCCGTTTCACAGCCCTCTGATCAACGCCAACTACTTTGCCGATCCTATGGACATCGCAACTCTGGTGGAGGGGGCAAAGATCGCCATGAGAGTGAGCGAGGCGAAGGTTTTCAAGCAGTTCGGCACGAGAGTTCACAGGATCAAATTGCCTGGTTGCAGGCATTTGAGGTTCGCCTCCGACGCGTACTGGGAGTGCCACATCAGGCACATCTCCATGACGATTTATCATCCGGTCGGGACGACCAAGATGGGCCCTGCTAGCGATCCCACCGCCGTCGTGGATCACAGGCTGAGGGTTCACGGTGTCGCCGGATTGAGAGTGATCGACGCGTCCATCATGCCTACCATTTGCAGCGGGAACACGAACGCGCCGGTGATCATGATCGGCGAGAAGGGAGCTGATCTCGTGAAGAGCGACTGGCTGGCGATAGAAACCAAGAGATGATACATAGAAAGCTGTTGAATTTATATTGAAAGTTGCGGAGAACTTTAGAATCGCTCGTGTTTGAATGACGATGAACGTTACGTGTTTTGGATAACGTAACGATACAGTGAGTGAAAATAGAACGTGCGAATGGAAGATGCGATGACGAAGATGTATTGAGAGAATCTTCGAAATGTTTGAATAAGGCCAAGCAGTCATTTAGTATTACGTAAACTTGGTATATAACTGAGTATATTGATGTTTTTGAATTTATTAAAAAATTGTAGAATTTAGGTGAACAGAATGAATGAAATGAACATATTGTCAAACATTGTTGTCTGTTGTAAAAACAGTTAAAAAGTAAGAAAAATACTTTTTATATATTTAATTTTTGAATTCCATTAGTTGCGGAGTCTATTGAATTTTTAACGACGTTAAATTTCAAGCACCGTACACCTTGGACTGTTTTTGATTAATTGGTGGATCTGATAACGAGTTTTATCTTTCTATAGTCGATAACTTTTAGAGTCGAGCAGCATTAACATTCTGCGCTCCGAGTCTTTATATTGAATTCCTTGGAATCGGTGAATCAGTCATCGCGTGTCGAAGCATGTTCATTTTACTCTGTATAATAATTATCATTATATCGAGTTATAGATTCGATAGTGAGAAATAGAATTCGATGATGCGAACTGATTGAAAATAATCGTAAATGAAGTGTCGATCCTTAACGAGTTGAATCAAACGTTATTTCATTCTCACAGAACAGTTTAACACTACTGGTAAACGTTCGAACGTTAAAATATTCGAACAAGAGAGGTTCCACTGTGACTGTCGATAATTTAGTTGCATTTTGTTGGTAGATTAATAATACAACGCGTTGTACAAACTTACACCTACATTCTGTATATATGTACATACAATTTTGTTAAACTAATTGTAGAATTATCGAGTTGTAGTAAGAAGGTTTGATACATCGAAAAAGTCAAATTAAATCTATATATATGCATAAGATAATTTTATCCTGTTGTTTGTTAATTAACTGTAAATTTTGTTATCTTTTATCAAGTTAGCTACAAACCGTGAAACTTTCTTACATGTTGAACCAGTTGATAGTTAATATAAGTAAGTGTTAATAATATTAATTATTGTGACGCGTGAATTTCGCACAACACGTGTCTCGTTATACGACTGTTATCGTGGAAGGTAAATAAATTGAATTACGTAGATGAGAATACGATTGTGGAGTACGGACGAGATCTCGAAGAATTTCGAATAACTTTTTGAGCAATTTTTCTCGTAATTAAAATGTCGTATTGCGTTTATCGTAGATTTAGATATTTCGATGACTTTCCTCGAGTTTGCGTTTCTTGTTGGCTTTAAAATGATTTTCCCCCACTCTTTGCGATTTCATTTCGCTGGTGCAAGTTTCATATTCTTGTCGTCAATGGTTCTAGTATTAAGAATAAAAAAAAAGTATCGAAAGTTAAATGATCGACGAAACATCGACGTTGTACGATTAATTTACTTTTGCGATAAATTCAGTTTCTAGCGAATGAAAGCCCTTCTCTCAGGTAGAATACATCGTTCATGTGCCATATTTTGTTGTATATTTTCCACGCAGGAAATCCAA